>NW_018225594.1:60353-60720 GCF_001263595.1 Phalaenopsis equestris | reverse complement strand
CTGTTACCCTCCCTAAAAGTATGAGAAAGGGACATCTTTAACTTCAAGCTCAAGGTTTGTATACTAGTGATCCACTGAGTTAGATACCAAGGGGCATAAATCCTTCCTTCCAGAATGTTAAGTAAGATCATGGAGTCAGTTTCCACCATTAAAAGATTCCAACTGCAATTTATGGCCAAGAAAACAGCTCAATAAACAGCTTTGGATTCAGCTTCTAGAGGGTCTTCAGCTTTGGCAGGAGACTAAAAATATAGTAGGCATTCACCTCTTGAAAACTCCACCAAAGCCAGCATTAGGACAAATGAAGCTACCATCAGTATTGACTTTGACCCAACCCATAGGAGGACAATTCCAGTGAACAAGGATA
>NW_018225594.1:57450-59427 GCF_001263595.1 Phalaenopsis equestris | reverse complement strand
TGTTCAGCCTTTGTTCTCATCTTCAACATATTCTTCCAAGTTTTAGAATCCCCCAATCTATTGGTCACAAGAGAAGGATGCTGATCTTTGTAGTATTTTCCTTTCAGAAATTTTGCCTAAATTAAAGTCTGTGCTCTAAACATAACCCAAAGTTTGCAAAAAATAGTTTGGGTAATCTGCTGGAAGCTTTTGAACCCCATACCTCCAGCTCTAGCACTGCCACATATACTTTTCCATCTCATCCAATGCACTTGCTTTCTCTGGTCTGCCACAAAATCTATTGAAAGTTTTTTCAAGTGAGGTTTGGATGGATTTCTTCATAACAAAAACCTGAGATAAATAAGATGGGAGAGCTACTAAGATGCTTTTAAGGAGAGTAATTCTTCCACCATTGGAAAGAAATGTATTGGACCAACTGTTGAGTTTATCTTGGACTTTAAGAAGAATATCATCAAATTGGACTTACCTAGTCCTCTCCTTAATCAATAAGGTACTAAGTATTTCAGAGGTAGAGAGCTGGAGCAGAAGTTAGTGAAATCTAAAATCCAGTGTTTGATTTCAGGCTTCACCCATTTACTGAAGACAACTTGGCATTTTTGTTTATGAACCATCATCCCAGAACAATCTTGGAATTTCTCCAGGCATTGAAAAAACAATTTGACTATGGGTTTAATTGCTTTTACAAATATAACAACATCATCAACAAAGGCTAAATGGTTAACTGCAATGTTAGATCTGTGGCTATATAAAGAGTGAGGAGCTTAGCTTTGGGAGGAGCTTTGGCCATAAGTTGATTCAGCAGTTTAGATAAGTAATCAAAAGCAAGTATGAAGATAGTAGGGGATAAGCGGTCACCTTGCTTGATTCCTCTAGTAGTAGTGAAGAAACCATGAGACTTCCCATTAATGAAAATGGATTGATGATTATTTGACAGCCACCTTAGGATCAGCGAAATAAAGGATTGAGGGAAACCCCTAGTAGACAGCACCTCCACAATGAAGTCCCAATTAATGGTATCATATGCCTTTTGGATATCAAGTTTGAAAATAAGATTCCCTCCTCTACACTATTTGTCCAGGTCCAGAACAAGTTCTTGAGCCAAGAGAAAATTTTCCACTATGCTTCTTCCTTGCACAAAGGCTGATTGATTTTCACTGATAAGATGAGGTAAATGAGGCTGCAATCTATTGGAAATGATTTTACTAATAATTTTGGATAGAACATTTTTGAGATTGATTGGCCTGAACTGATCCCAAGAGAGCTTGGAATTGTTTTTGGGGATTAAAATAATGGTAGAGCAGTTAAAATAGTTAGGAAAATTCATCCCTTTGAAGAAGCTTTGTACTGCCTCAATTACATCCACCTTGATGATCTTCCAAGCTTTTTTGTAGAAATCAGTTGAGAATCCATCTGGGCCAGCAACTTTGGAGCTGTCAATTGAGTTCAGAGCTGACCAAATTTCCAATTCCCTAGGGATAGAATCCAATTTCAGATTTCTTGTATATCCCTGATCAAAAAGATCTTGCTGGATTGGTAATCTGGTGAAAGGAGGTTGAGTGAATAAAGTTTGAAAATATTGGATGGCACTTGCTGCAATTAAGTCTTCAGAAAGTATCCAATGCCCTAATGGATCTTTAATCTTGTGAATGGTATTACATCTCTTCCTATAGTTGATACAAGCATGAAAGTACTTAGTATTTATGTCCCCTTCACAAAATCTGGTTTTTACAGCCTTTTGAGCAAATTCCTCCTGCATACAAATAGCATTAATCAACTTTTCATTAGCCAGCAGTAAATTTAATTCAGTATCTGGATTGTTCTGAAGCCTAGCCTCCATATCAAGCACTTCCTTATTAGCCTCCTTAACTCTTAAGTTAACATCTCCTACCACATTCCAGTTCCAATTAGATAAATGCTTGCCAATCTTCTTTTGCAACAACCACAGTTTGATCAGTGGTTTAGAGTGATAACACTCTT
>NW_018225594.1:55476-56902 GCF_001263595.1 Phalaenopsis equestris | reverse complement strand
AATTTTTTGAGGATTTTCTGAGGATATTTTGACACCATAGGTTCCAAAACAGCAATAAACCAGAATTTATACATCCTATTCAGAGCACTGAGTCTGTTAAGGGATTTAGGATGTGCCAATCCCCTAACATTCCAACACAATAAGTTCATCATCCAAAGGAGATGGATTTACCGTTCCTTCTAGAGCTGGTCATGGCCTCCTTGGTTTCCAAATGAATATTTTTGTCTCTGAGTATATAAGTTCCTCCCTTCACATTGTTTAACTCCTGGGTGGCCTTTTTCTTTTTTATTGTTTTTTTGGGTTTGCCAATCATCAGCCAATGCAGTCTGTAGTACCTCCACTAAATTGGAGTCCACTGGAAAATCCTTTTGAACCACCTCACCAACTTCCAACTGAGAGTTCAAAGGCTCTGGGTCAGAGGTTGCAAGGGCAGCATCTTCACAGGATGTGATAATCTGTATTACAGATGGTTCAAGGTGACATATTGAAGGGCCAACAGCCTCCTTGGGTAAATTTTTAGTCACAACAAACAAGTAATGGGCAGGACAATCCATGTTTATTTGATTGTTAACTATTTCATTCTCAATGGCCACAGCAGCCTTGGTGGCAAAGATAGTTTCATCAGAACCATGGACATTCCTCTCAAAAATGTTTCACTAGGACTCTTATCAGATATAACCCTTTCTTTCTCAGACATAGCAGCATCGTTTGAGGCCCCATGATTAGGGGTCCTTAGGTGAGGATGTAGTTTAAAACACTTATTGTCAGTGTGCCCAAACATGCAGCAATGGAAACAGTAGTAGGGCTTCTGTTCAGCAATGATTCTCTGCCAATACCCATTATGTTCAGTTCCCAGCCATATTTCATCAACAGTTGGAAGAGTAAGGTCCCTTTCCACCAAGATTCTGGTTACTGATGGTCTTGAAAAATTAAAAGTTGGAACATCCAATTTAAGAGGCTTACCCAAGGCTTGTCCAATGTTAAACAGAACTTTATGGTTGAAAAAATGGGCTTTAGCCCAGGGAGCTTGAACCAAATAGGAAGTATAGAGAGTTCCTTGCCTGGATCAAAATCAGTAGACCACTTTAAAGTTCTCATAGTGTTGCCCTCTATCTGTAAGATTTGTTTAAAAAAGACTCTAGCATAATCATCTTCTCTAGTTAAATGGATGAGAATGTGTCTACCATCAATAAGGCCCACTCTCCAAGCTCCTTTAAGTTTGATGCCATCAAAAAACTTTCTCATGGCTTCCATTTTGGGATGACCTAGATGAAATTTGCCTATTAGAGTAAATTTTCATTTTTAAGTTAGGTTATGAATATCTTCCTCATTATAAATAATTGTCATTTTACCACTCAGCCACCTCATGGTAGCTTTGAGGGAAAACCAAATCATCAAAGCTTTTAATAGGGTCAAAGCCTTTGCC
>NW_018225594.1:47683-55101 GCF_001263595.1 Phalaenopsis equestris | reverse complement strand
TATATATATATATATATATATATATATATTTGAGGGATACATATATATTTGAGGGATGCCACACATATATATATATATGTTTACAAACCAATTACAAAGCCGCAAAGTAAGGGAGAGCCAAATTGTCTTCATTAAGCAAAAAAGACAAGTGTGAAGAAGGTGCATTCGCAATAGAAATCTACTCGGTGTTCATTCCCAAGGAAGCTCGCCCATGGGCAAGGCAGTTACCCTCTCTAGAGATGTGTTTAAATTTCACCCTACAGCATTTTAGAAGTCTCTTCAATTGGTTATTCCATCTAAGAATATTCCAAGGAGTGGCTTCTTCATTCAGCAAGATTTTGATGCAGACACTAGAATCAAATTCAACAATCAATGGACCCATATGACAATGATGAATAATTCTAATAGCCCAGTAAATTGCTTTGAACTCTGCCTCCAAAGCATCAAAGGCCAAAGTAGGAGCAGTGAAATAAAGTATACATTTGCCATGGGAGTTCCTAAAGACTCCCCCCACACCTGTTGTACCTTTGAAAAAACTGTCATCTGTATTCACCTTCAACTAGCCATGTTTAGGGGGGTTCCAAAAAACTAAGCTGGGTCTAACACATTTATAGTTAGTCCTTTAGTCCTACTAGGCGTCCAATTCTTAAAAATATTGGGGAAATGGTGGTATTGAATAATCTTCTGAATATAGGAGGTGCAATTGAAGATCTCAGAATTTGTCCCAGAGAGATGATCCTCAAACTTCACTTGATTTCTACACATCCATATGAACCAAGCAACAAGATAGAGAATCACCAGTTTATTGACTTTATACCAATCCTCCCAGTAACTAGTAAAAGTAAGCCAACTCAAATTAAAAGTGTCAATTCTGAGTTGGTCAAGTAGGCCTGACCAGATTCTTTAAGAGAAGTCATAGGTAAGAAATAGATGCTCCAAGGATTCCTCAGTAGCATTGCACAAGTGGCAGACGGAAGGACCTCCGATGGAAGGACCTCTTAATCCCTTCATCTTTAAGATAACATCAGTAGGAAGGAAAGAATTCCAGAGTCTCCAACAGAAGAATGACATAGAAGGAGATAAAAAATTTCCCCAAATGACTTTACCCCAAGCCACCTGATTCTAGTGGAAGAATTTTTGGTAAATTTATGCAGCCAGCTTTTGAGAGCGGACTTGTTTAATAGTAATTTTATCTTTTTGATTAGATGAGAAAGGAGTGTCCTTTAGCCACCTTACTTGCTCACTAGATAAGACAATATTGAGCATCTTGAAATTCCACTGTTCCTCAGACCAGAAATCTTTAACTTGACTATGATAAGTGGGGTTGGGGATGTACAATCAAGTTTCTCCCCATTGCACACCCACTGATCCAACCAAAAGTTTACTTGCCCTTATCCTAGCTCCCAAATAAATAGCTCTTTAGCCTGATTCATGATATTCAACAACTTGGACCATATTCTGAAATCCCCCAATTTCTTAGTTACAAGAGTAGGATGCACAAACTTGCAGTACTTCCCCATCATATATCTGGCCCAAAGACTGTCCTGAGCCCTAAATTTGATCCACAACTTGTAGAGGCTAATAAAGCTTAGATGTTGAAAATCTTTGAAGCACAGACCTCCAGCCTGCAAGGGCTTGAACACCTTCTGCCAAGGAAGCCAGTGATATTGTTTTTCTTTGCTCATACCACAGGAATTTCTTAAAAATTCTGCCAATTAGCACTTGTGTAACTTTCTGCATGGTAAACATCTGAAGAACATAGGAAGGCATCGTAGTCAGAATGCTCCTCAAAAGAGTAATCCTCCCTCCATTTGACAAGAAGAAATTAGTCCAGCAATCAAGTTTGGCCTTGATTTGGTCAATAACCTCTTGGAATTGAGTTTGCTTACATCTGTCTTTGATTAACTGAACACCAAGATACTTAATAGGGAGAGAGGCAATGTTGAATCCAATGTATTTAGAGATCCAGTGTTTGATCTGAGGATTAGAGTTAGCATTAACAAGAACTTGACATTTCTGTTGGTTAAGATCCATGCTTGAAGCTTGCTGAAAGTGCATAAGTCCTTTATACAGTCTCCTGACAGCATGTTTGGATACATTAGAGAGGATTATAATATCATCTGCATAAACCAAATGGCTTATGTAGATATTGGATATGTGATGATAAGCCAAGTAGGTTGAAGTAGCAAACATCTTATTCAGCAGTCTTGAGAAGTAGTCCAAGGCGGCTAAAATGAATACAAAATGAATACAGTAGGAGACAAGGGGTCTCCTTGTTTGATTCCCCTGGAAGCAGTGAAGAAGCCATAGCATTTTCCATTAATCAAAACTGAGTGAGCATTGCACTTCAACCATCTTTTAATCAGATTAATGAAATCCCCATTAAAGCCTCTAGCAGATAAAGTCTCCAGAATGAAATCCCAATTGATCGTATCATTAGTTTTCCTTATATCAAGCTTGAAAATGCAATTTCCCCCTCTGCATTTCTTATCATGATCTAACAAAAGTTTCTGGGCCAGCAAGATATTATCTGTGACATTTCTACCTTTGACAAAAGCAACCTGATTATCACATATGAGGTTTTGGAGATGTTGTTGGAGCCTGAAAACAATAATTTTGCTAATCAGTTTGGAAATCACATTAGTTAAGCTGATGGGCCTGAAGTCCCCCCAACTTTTTCTATTCTGATTCTTTGGTATCAAAGTGATAGTGGAAGCACTGAAGTATCTAGGTCGGTCCACTCCATTAAAGAAATTTTGAATAACTTGTATAATATCCGTTCTGGTCCTAGCCTAAGTAGCTTTGTAGAAGGTGGATGTAAACCCATCAGACCCAGCAGCCTTCTGCCCATCAATTGAGTCTAAAGCAATTTTAATCTCTTCCTCCAAGGGAATATTGGTCAGATTTAAACCTTGTACATATTCATGACAATCCGATAAAAGATCAATATCAATGGGGTTCTATCAGTGTGCCTACTGTTGAAGAGATTATGGAAGTATTGAACAACATCTTGAGCTATTTCTTCATCAGTAGTAAGGTTCTGACCAGTGGAATTAGTGATAGATAGGTTCATATTGCATTTCCTCATGTAATTAATACATGCATGGTAAAACCTTATATTTTTATCCCCTTCAGTGAGCTTAGATATTGTTGCCTTCCACTTGAGGAAACTCTCCTATTAGTTAATTTGAGAAAGAAGCTTCTCATTTGCTTGACGCACCTCAGTTTCAGCATTCAGCCTCAATTGGAACCCTTCTTCTAATCTATAAACTTCCTCATGAGCAGCAACAATTTTTTCATTTACATGTCTAAACCTCTCCCAATTTCATCCTCTAAGGTGCATAGCTACTATATTTTGTAATTTCCAAAGCTTAATCCAAGGGTTGCAATCAGTTTCAAAACCCCAAACTTTGCCAATTTCCTGAAGGAACTCAGGATGTAAAGTCCACATGTTCTAAAATCTAAATGGAGTACTAACAGGTCTGACAAAATTATGTATGGAGCAAAGAAGTGGTCTATGGTCTGATCCAACCATAGCATGATGAGTGAAAATAGTGTAAGGGAAAGTTTGAAACCATTGAGAATTGCCCAGCAATCTGTCCGACCTCTTCCACAGGGTACCCCTCCTCCAAGTGAATTTTGGCCCTTGAAAGCCCAGATCAAAGAGACCAGTATATTGTATAAAATCATTGAACATGGCCATTGCAGAAGGCAAAGGGGCATTACTCCCTCTTTTTTCAGTAGGAGAAGTAATACAATTAAAGTCACCACCCAAGATCCATAAAGAATTAATTGACTACCCTAGATGTAATAGATCTTGTCATAGGGTCTGCTGATGACTAGCTAAACAACTGGCATAAATAAAAGTAGCATATCCCACATGTGCTCTAATAGAAAACTGGATATGTATGAACTGAGAATGATCAAGTAACATAGAACACTGAATTTCTGATCTGACAAAAAGCCAGATTTTATTGTTGGAGTTTGCATAATAAGTGAACTTAGAAAACTTTTTTATAATGTTTTGAGAGTATTTTGTGACATGGGCTCAAGAAGTGAAAAACACCAAATCTTATGAGTTCTAATGAGATATTTTAATCTCTTGAGTGAGGAGGGGTGAGCCACTCCTCTTATGTTCCAGCATAAGAAATTGATCATTGAGAAAAGGTTCTCCCCTTCCCTCTAGTTCTAGGATGAGGTTCCACTTGTGGGAGAATGGAAGGCCCATCCAATGTCTGTTTAACTTCCAACCTGCCTTTCTTTTTTCTATTGCTTTCCTGAACTTTCCATTCATCAGTTAACACATCTGTAAGGGTGTTGAATGTAGGATCATCAATCTTATGTGGATTAATATCCAATAAGCTATCATTTTGTATATCATTTTCCAGCAGTCTTTTCTCAGCAGAAATACCATTGACAGTGCTTTCCATCTGAGCTACAACTGTAGTATTAGGTAAATTAGACTTCTGGTTAATAGCATTAGCTTTTGATTCTAAAGATATAGCACCTGACATTGCTGCCTCTATTTGCTCAGAAGCAATTGCCTTCTCCATACTCTTATCTGAAGTCTTCTTTTTGGAAGGGGGATGAAGTCTATAACACTTCTCCAAGTTATGTCCAAATATTTTGCAATGAGAACAATAGAAAGGTTTTTGCTCCACCACAATCCTCTGCACAAAAACCTTCTTCTTCTGATCCAATCCAAACCCTCTCAATATCTGGGAGTGTTATATCTCTTTCTACAAGAACTCTAGCCCCTGCAGGTCTGGCTATGTTGTAAGTTTGAGCATCAATTTTCAGAGGACATCCAAGTGCTCTACTGATACTGAAGAGCACATTTTGATGGTAATATTGTATAAGGAGATTAGGGAGTTTAAATCACATAGGAACAATTGGGGGTTCCTTATTAGGGACAAACTCAGGTGTCCACTTCATCAATTTAATATGGATTCCATTAATAATCAAGGATTTTTTAGCAAATTCTCTAGCATAATCTTCCTCAGTAGATAAACTAAGTAACAGATGCCTGTCATCTAATAAACCCAGCCTCCATGGGCCATTTAGCTTTAACTCATCAAAATATTTCCTTACATAGTCCATCTTAGGATGTCCATACTGGAATTTTCCTATTAGAGTAAATTTAATTGATTCATTAAGAGCTTGAATCTCCTGTGTGGAGAAAAGGATAGCATGTTCCGCATCCTTCAGCCCTAAGGGGTTAACATAAGGACAAACTCCCTTCCCTGCAACAGCATCAAGAAGCTTTTGTGGAAACACCAAATGCTCAAAAGACTTAGGTACTTCAATCCCACTTCCAACTACATCAGCAAATGTAGCCTTTGTCCATTGGGCATTAGTTTCAACATCAATGGGACAAGACATTGATAGAAACCAAAGTAAAAGCCAAAGAACAGCTGGCTAACAAACCAGTTTGAGAGAGCAAAACCAGTAAGAAGAAATCCAATAAACCAAAGTTCAAACCAGCTAATCTACTGACAAAACAGCTAATAAGAAATAGAAAGCCAGCAAAAGAAGGAAAAAATGTAGTCCACTAAGCTTTGAAAGCAATGGAATAGTAACCATTTCACCAAGCTTAGCAAGTAAGCAATGGAATAGTAACTAAAATTCAAAAAGTTGTTGCCCGGGAAAGTCCCAAGCAAATAAGAACTCCCAATCTTCACTCTAAGACAAAAGATCTTCTTGAGGCAGAAACACTAAGCTCCTTCACCAAGCTCCATAGCACCGCCGGGAAGGGCCATCAGTGCCCAAACCCTAGCAGAGCAAAAACTGTTCTGGCAACTGCATTGTGTGTGTGTCTGTGTGTGTGTGTGTGTGTGTGTGTGTTATATATATATATATAGACCTTCTGGACTTCACCAAGGCCCAGAAGATGAATTGGCTATAGATAGTGCTAGTGCTGAAACAAATAATGAACTTGTTACTCCTGCTCTTCAAAAAATTTAGCAAGAAGTCACTGAGATGGACCATAGTGATCATCCTATAGATATTACCTTAGTTGAGGAATTGCAAACTGCATTGGAAGATGAATACAAGTCCAAAAATCAAAAAAAAAGAAAAAAGGAAAACAAGAACTAAAAATAGTGCAGGAAGGAGTCTATTCCCTCAGGGACAAAAAATCTCATATTCATAAAAAGGAGGTCATGACAAGAATAAGAAGGAGAGGGAAATCCATCTCCATTGGATGATGAACCTACTATGCTGGAATGTTAGGGTATTGGCACATCCTAAATCCCTTAACAAATTAATTGTTATGTGCAGGAAGGAGTTTATTCCCTCAGCCACAATTTAATCTAAAAAATTATAAAAATGTTTCCTGGTTTTTTCCATTTCTCAAATTTAAATAATAAAATTTGGGTGTTACACAGGAAGGAGGGCTTATGCAATGTCTTGTGGGATCATCCATAATTTCTCCATATTCAGTTCAATTTTGGGGGTCAGGTGGGCCTGGCCACTTTTGTTTATGCAGGGAGCTCTTCAAGTGCCAGAAAAGAACTTTGGGACAGCATCATTTCAACCAACAACTCTTATAACTCATTATGGCTGGTGGGTGGGGATTTCAATTGTATTTATGCCCCCTTTGAAAAATTTGGTGGTATCTCTCTTGATACCAACCTAATGAACTGTTTCAATGATATTATTTGCATGGCAGGGTTATTTGAACTTGGTTTCACATGCCTCATGTTTACATGGGGGAGGGGTTCTTTATGGGAAACATTGGAAAAAATCTTGGTCAACTCCTTATGGCTTAATGAGTTATTACACACTTCTGTTCAACATCTTAGTATAACAGGATCAAATCATAGGCCACTGCTTATCACTATTTCAGTCTCTCCCAGCAAACAAAAGTCAAGTTATAGATATCTCAACATGTGGTCATCACATCAGAATTTTCTTAATCAAATATCAATGGTATGGAAGGACTGTTACCATCCAAATCCCTTGATTAAATTGTGGATGCTGCTACAAAAAAGGTTGAGTAAACATCTAACTAATTGGAATTGGACTGTGGTGGGAGATATTAACTTGAAAGTAATTGAGGCTGAAAAGACAGTTGAGCAATTGGAGGCTTGCTTAGAAGCTAACCCTGATATGGAAAAGGATTTAATGGTGGCTAATGAAAAATTGATGAATTATTTGTATGCAGGAGGAATTCTATGCCCAAAAGGCAGCTAAAACTAGATTTTATGAAGGGGATAGAAATTCCAAATACTTTCATGCTTGTATAAATTATAGGATAAAATGCAATACCATTCACAAGATTAAAGATCCCTCTGGACATTAGCTTCATTCTAAAGAATTAATTGCATCCAATGCTATTTTTTTTTTCCAAACACTTTTTACTCAGCCTCCTATTTAAAGGCATCCAATTCAGCAGGGCCTTTTCTGTTTGGATAAGA
>NW_018225594.1:44798-47593 GCF_001263595.1 Phalaenopsis equestris | reverse complement strand
TGGTGGGTGTTCAGCTGATTTTTACAAAAAGTCCTGGAAAATTATCAAGGATGACATTGTGGAAGTTGTGCAATGTTTCTTTAGAGGAATGGATCTACCCAACTACTTTAAATGCTCGACAAACACTTTAATTCCCAAAAACACTTCAAAACTTTATTGGGACCACTTTAGGCCTATCAGCCTTACTAATGTCTTGTTTAAGATTATTAGTAAAGTGATCTCCAATAGACTCCAACCACACTTACCTCACCTCATTTATGATAAACAGTCAGCATTTATTAAAAGGAGAAGTATAGTGGAGAATGTTCTCTTGACTCAAGAATTAGTCTTGGATTTAGATAAACAGTGCAGAAAGAGGAATCTCATTTTCAAACTGGATATCAAAAAGGATTATGACACCATTCATTAGGATTTCATTGAGGAAGTATTAACAGTAAGAGGTTTTTCTCATCCTTTTATTCCCTTGATTAATAGATGGTTATCTAACTTCTACCATTCTATTTTTATTAATGGCAAGTCACAAGGATTTTTTAATTCATATAGAGGCATCAAACAAGGTGACCCCTTATCTCCTACTATCTTTATCCTTGCTTTTGACTATTTGTGTAGATTGTTTAATCAGCTCTTGGCCAAGTCACCTCACTCATTATACAGTCATAGATCTAACATTGCTGTGAATCACTTAGCTTTTACTGATGATGTAATTGTTTTTGTCAAAGCCACAAAGCCAGCTGTTAAATTGATTTTTCATTATCTGGAAAAGTTTCAAGAATGCTCAGGAATGCAATTCAATACACAGAAATGCCAAGTTATTTTCAGCAAAAGGGTTAAGCCAGCAATTAAGCATTGGATATCTGACCTGACTGGTTTTGGTACTAGCTCACTCCCTCTAAAATACTCACCTTGCTCTTAAAAGGGAGAACTAGACAAGTTCAGATTGATGATATTGTATTAAAAATTCAGGACAAACTAAATTGTTGGTGCAATTCATTTCTTTCTAATGGAGGTAGAGTCACTCTTCTCAAAAGTGTTTTGGCTGCTCTTCTATCCTATATTTCTTTGGCTTCAATAATGAAGAAATCTATCAAATCAACTCTTGAAAAAACTTTCAATAGATACCTTTGGGCTGGTCAGAGAAGACAAGTGCATTTGGTTAGATGGTAGAAGATTTGTGGCAGTACTAGAGCTGGAGGTTTCGGTTTTAAAATCTTCCAAAGATTACACAAGTCAATTTTTGTAAACTCTAGATCATGTTTAGAGCACAAACCTCTCTTTGGGCTAAATTTATGAATGTCAAATATTGTAAAGAATTACATCCTTCCTTAGTTACTGGGAGATTGGGTGATTCTAGGACCTGGAAAAATATGTTGAAAATGAGGACAAAGACTAAAAATCTCTTTATTTGGGAAGTGGGGGAGGGCAGACTTAATCTGTGGTTGGACAATTGGACTGGTGAAGGCATAATCAATCCTCAATCTCCCTTCCTTTTTAATCTATCAACTTAGGTGGTATATTTATGGACTAATGGTATCTGGAACCAGCAAGCTCTTCAGAATATCTTGGATAATAGCTTACTCAATAAAGTTCTAAAATGCTCTTTTGATAATTCTAAGAAAGATAAACTAATTGTGAAAAAGAATGTTTCTCAAACCTGATCTGCTTCAATCTTCAACTTCTGTTTCCCCAGCAGGAGGTCCCTTGGTGTAAAAGTGTTTGGAACAAATATCTTTCTCCTTCAATGTCATTCTTCTCTTGGAGATTATTTCATGGTTTCATTCCCGCTGATGATATGTTGAAATTAAAAGGCTTGAGGGGCCCATCCAGATGTATTTTATGTAAATCTCAGGAGGAAACTCTTCACTCTTTAGCATTTGTTCTTTAATTGTAATATTGTTCAGCAAGTGTGGAACCTTTTATTGCCTAAACTGAAGTTGAACACTGTTTTGCTATCCTGGAATAACTTCTCCCTCAGCTGGAAAGATTGGCAGACTCAATCTTTACCCCCTATACCTTGTATTATAGCTTGGTTTGTCTGGATTGCCCGAAACAAACTGAAGTATAAGGAAGCCAATGTGTAAGGTGCTGCATTGTAACCAATTGCTATAGCTATCTACAGAAATTTTTTGTTCACAGAAAGCTACCTGATATCCTATGCAATTCTACAACCAGCAGTCCTAGGAAAATCCATTATGAACTTATTAAGTGGATTTGCCCCCCAAAGGGATGGATGAAAGTAAACACTGATGGCAGTTTTTTCTGCCCCAAATGCAGGGGTTGGAGAGGTTTTAAGAAATGACAAAGGTGATTGTTTATTCTATTTTCATTCTCCTACCTAGGCTGAGGACCCTTTGGATGCAGAGACTCAAGTAGTTTTTTGGGCAATTTTCATGGCTTAAAAGTGTGGCATTAAATTCTTAATTGTTGAATATGACTCTCAGATTTTAATCAATATACCGGAAGGGAGGACTCCAGCTCCATGGTATCTGAAATTTTGGATTGACAGCATTAAAAGTTTGGGTTTAGGACAAAGGATTCTCTACTCTCATACCTATAGAGAAGGCAATAAACCAGCAAATTGGCTTGCTAATTTTGGTCTTCACTCTGAAATACCATTGATAGGCATAAACCCCACCCTGCCTTTAGTTTTACTTTTAAAAGGAGACCTTGTGGCTCTACCATTTATTAGATTTTTTTGCTACTAAGGGAAGGGCTTTTAAATGTCCTCTCTTTTGTAACTTTTTGTTACTATTTTAATGAAATAGGAGCTATTGTCTCCTTTTTATTATATATATATA
>NW_018225594.1:34241-44647 GCF_001263595.1 Phalaenopsis equestris | reverse complement strand
TGTGTGTGTGTGTGTGTGTGTGTGTGTGTGTGTGCGTGTGTCACGTACTCAGATCAGTTGGTTGGGCATCTACTTGTTAGTTGTAAGTCCCCTCTGGCCTAGGGTTTCAATTTCCCCTAGTGTGGGATGTGGTACTCAATTCTTAAGTGCATGAGGGATGGTGGCAGCTGGACACTATGCTCTACTAGGGTTTCTTCAGGAGGAATGACAGCCAGGTAGGGTGGAGCTCGATGGTCAGAGGTTTGTCTTTGGTCTTAGGTCTTGTTGGAGGTTTTCTTCCTGGTGCTGCTTAAGTGCGGTTATCTTGTAGGTTACCTGGGTTCAGCTGAAGTTCAATTTTTTTTTGAAGTTACTATTCCAATGTCTGGAGTGTTGTGAGCTTCCTGTTGTAGGGTTGTTGTACTATGTTCTTAATGGCTGAAGCTTTTCCAATCGATGTGGAAACAAACGCGAAATGTACCAAAGCCACTTATGTTGGGGTAGTGGATAGGGGGCAGGACAATTCAAATAATGTTGAAGTATTTGTTTTCCCTCAAACATTTCATGAAGTTGCTTTGGGTAAAGACAGTTTCCATCCCATCAATCCTCTTTGTGTTAAAGAGGGGAAGCCAGCTTTTTTCTACCAAGTGGAGGAGTTGAACTGCTTGAAGGCTGAGTGAAAGTTTGTACTGATTGGTAAGTTCCAGCTTGGTAATCCCAAGATGGATACGGTGAGAAGGTTTTTTGAGGGGTTCCCTTTCTCTGAAGCTTGGAAGATTGACCTAATAGATGACAGGCATATCCTAATTAAAATAGCATTGAAAGAATACTATGTTAGATTATTTGCTAAATAAATAGTCATTATGGAAGGCATCACTATGAAAATCATCAAATGGACTCCCAACTTTGATCCCAGCAAGGAGGCCCCCATTGTGCCTATTTGGTTTAAGCTACTTGGATTGCCTTTGCATTTCTTTAATCACAAAGTTTTGTTCGATATTGGTTTGGCATTGGGCAGGCCATTGAAAATGGACTTCCCTACATACAATCTGTCCAGGTCCTCTATCGTAAGGACATTGGTAGAAAGGGACAATAATCTACTACAAATAGAAGAGCATTGGTTGGGAACTGAGGAGGGGCATTTGCAGAAAATATGGAGCAGAAACCATACTATTGCCCTCACTGCAGAATGTTTGGACATACCCAAGATAGGTGTTATAGGCTCCATCCAACTTATAAAAACAAATCTGAAGGTTTAAGCTAGGGAGATTTAGTACTTGCCACTGAGAACTCCTTGGTTAAAGAAAAAAATGATGATAGGGCCTCTGGCCAAGTGGAGATTCAACACTCTATTATCATGGAACATACTGCTTTTCAAGCTCCCATTCCCCCTGAAGTTAAAATAATAGCAGATCAACCAACTGAGACACAAAAGCTACACCCTAATAAGTCTAAGGAAAACAATACCACTTCTCAAAAGATCTTGTTGGTGGCTGGCATTTTTCCCCCCTCCACAGTACCATTGAATCCCTCTCCTAGAGCCCTCAAGGAAATGAACCTAGTTTTGGACCAGAACTAGGAAATTCAAAAAGCAAAAAAGAAAAAGAAGCTCAATTCAGAATTACACAGGCTTCAAGAAGGTCCTTCCAATGTACTTAGTTGTCCTCCCAGAATTGATCCCCCTCTAGAACCGGGAGAGGAAGGAGGAGATCCAAATCATAACCATCTTCTCATGGTTAAGTTACTTTGCTGGAATATTAGGGGTATTGTCCATCCCCTCTCTCTTAGAGGGTTAATCCATCTTAACAAAAAAATAAACTTTGGTGCTTCTCTATCCTAGAACCTTTGGTTCATAAATACCCCCAAAAGTTGATTAATAAATTCCCCGAATTTTACAGTTTACTAATATCAACAATAAGATCTAGATTTTTTGCATAAAAGAGATTTCCTGGACTATTTTGCTGGATCACTCTCTACTAGTTCATCTTTTATACATCATGAATGGGCACTCTGGTTATGTGACTGACATTTATGTTGGATGTAATAAAGCCTCTAGAATTGAACTGTGGTCTGTTCTTCATTCCATTGGGTCAAACATGACTGAAAATTTGTTGGTGGGAGGATATTTTAATTGTATTGCTAACTCTGCTGAGAAGATTGGGGGCAGATCTCCAAACTTATCCAAACTCACTTGTTTGGTTTAGGCTTCAATGGGCGCTCTTTTACATGGAGGAGAGGTAAAATTTGGAAAAGACTGGATAGGTTTCTGGTTAATGATTATTGGCTTCAACAATTTCTCCACAATTCTGTTACTCATTTGAGCATGGTCGGCTCTGACCATAGACCTTTGCTAATTTCCATTGATGCACCCCCTCCTCCCCCAATCAATACTTCTCCTTTCAAGTATCTTAACCTTTGGTCTGAACTTCCCTCCTTCACTGACTGTGTTGCTCAGAACTGGGGTGGTATCTACCATGAAGATCCTTTAGTTAAATTATGGCTTCTGCCCCTTAAAATAAGCAAAGCTCTCAAAACTTGGGGTTAGAAATCATTTTGGAATGTCTTATTGAATGTGGAAACTGCAAAAAGGGAGGTTAAGGCCATTGAAGTAGCTATACTTAACTAGGAGGAAGAGAATAACTCCCTAATTGCTACACAGGAAAGACTGCTCACTGCCATTAACTGGCAGGAATCTTTCCTTTGTCAGAAAGCAGCTATTTCTAAATTCAAAGATGGAGACAGGATCACTAAGTTCTACCATGCTTACATAAAGAATAAAAGGAGATGCAATACTATCCATGGTATTCAAGATGTTAAAGGACAATGGATTCATGGCAATGAAGCTATTATTTAAAATGTAGTGAACTTTTGCCATCAACTACTTTCTCAACCTCTGGCTGATAGAACCCCTATAGATTCTAACATTTTCAGAGCTGATCACTCCTACACCAGTACTCTCTCTCTTTTACTCAACCCCCTAATGAGAATGAAGTCTGGCAGGCTTTAAAATCAATTGATAGTTCCAAGACAGTAGGTCCTGATGGGTTTACTGCTTACTTTTACAAGAAAACATGGGATATCATTAAAAAATACATGATAAAGGGTATTCAGAGCTTCTTCCAAGGAAACAACATCCCTCTATATTTCTATGCTTCATGTATGGTGATTATCCCAAAATAAACTGAAAAAGCAACTGGAACCAAATTAGACCTATCAGTCTAATCCTAGTGCTCTATAAGGTCATAAGTAAGATAATAGTTGCTAGACTCCAATCTCATCTTGGGAAGCTCATTAGCCCATTCATACTGCTTTTTTCAAGGGATCAATTGCTGATAATGTTTTACTAGCCCAAGAACTTCTGTTAGATTTGGATCAAACTTGTAGAGGAGGGAACTTGATTTATAAATTGGATATCCATAAAGCACATGACAGTATTTCCTGGGATTTTATTTTAGATATTTTGAAGGCTAGGGGTTTCACAAGGGAATTTTGTGAACTTATATCCAGATGGCTCAAACATAATGCTCATTCTATTCTTATTAATGATTAAGCTTGGCGTCAGTTTACTGCCACCAAGTGTCTTAAATAAGGGGATCCACTCTCCCCAACCATCTTCATACTAGCTTTGGATTACCTCTCCAGAATGCTTGGCTGCCTTTTCTCCAACTCCTATGCCAGGTATCACCACAGATCAAATATAGCTTTATCTCATCTGGTTTATGCTGATGACATAATGGTTTTTTCAAGAGCTAACAAAAATGAAGTGAAGAAAGTATCTTGGTGTCTTAATCTATTTCAACAGCATTCAAAAATGCAATTCAATACAAAAAAAATGCAATTTAATTTTCAGTAAGAATACTTCCTCCAACATTAAAAATTGGATTTTGGACTACACTAAATTTTCTGAAGCCTTAATCCCCCTTAGATATCTTGGTGTTCTACTCATCAAAGGAAGAACCAAACAAATATAATTTGATGAGGTCCTAGGAAAGCTTGTTAACACGTTATTTTCTATCTAGTGAAGGGAGAGTTACCTTTCTCAAGAGCATCCTCACAACTTTCCCCTCCTACATCTTACAAACGACCACAATGAAGAAGAGTACACAACTGCAAATGGAAAGGTTATTCAACAGGTTCCTTTGGTTGGGTCAAAGACAACAGTTTCACTGAGCAAGTTGGCAAAAGATTGATAAACTAATTACTGCTAGAGGTCAGGGGTTTAAAGGTTTGAAATAGTTACAACAAGTGAATCTTTGTAAGATCTAGATCAAATTCAGGTACCAAGATTCATTATGGGCCAAATTCATGTTGGGGAAATATTGTAGAGCAAACCATCCAAATCTGGTCAATAGAAAGACACGTGACTCTAAGACATGGATCAACATGCTGAAAGTGAGAAGTATGGCTGAAGAACTTTTCTTATGGGACCTTAGATAGGGCAAAGTTCATTTTTGGCTGGTCCACGGGTGTCCAAAGAAGATGTTGCAACCCATTTCTACTGACCTTAATCAAAACATCAGGGTTGTTAATTGTTGGGAAGGGGATCAACGGTCCCTGGCCAAACTTAATTCTTTGTTGGAGGTTTCTTCTGAGCCAGCTCCAATTAGAGCATCACAAAGTCCATTTATTTTAAACTAAATAGATGAAATAATGTTCCTTGGGGAGGGACCATTTGGATCAGATTTTTATCCCCTTCTATGTCATTTTGCTGCCGGAGAATTTTTCAAAAATTAATTCCAACTGATGACATCTTGAAGATGAAGGGCGTGAGAGGCCCATCTAGATGCTGGTTATGTCAATCTGCTGAGGGGGCTATCTCTCACCTATTCTTTGAATGTGGTTTCTCATAACAGGTTTGGAGAGAGCTCACTGAGTTGCTTCTGTTGAACACCCTAAACTTACAATGGCTCAATCTACATTTTTGTTGGAACAGCTAGAAGGTATCTAAGGCTAGCCCCATTCCTTTCATTATCTCTTGGTTCCTCTGGATGGAAATAATATCAACTTTGAGGAAGTTAAAGCCTCTATAAGCCAAGTGGCTAGGAACTGTATTTCCTACCTGCTTAAATTGATCAAACATAAGGCCTTCCCCCAGAGATGCACTATAAAAGTGGTAGATCCCGCCCCCTTGCCCAAAATCAATAAAGCAAATTGAAAACCTCCCTCACAGCCTTTTGTCAAGGTGAATACAGATGGCGCCTTCTCTCATCTTGGCTCTAGCTGGGAGGAGTGTTCAGGAACCAAGAGGGTAAGTGCTTACTTTAGTTATTTTCTCCCACAATGGCTGAAGAGGCCCTGGAGGCTGAAATGATTGCAGTCTACTGGGCACTCAAACTGGCTTGTATGCCCAATTAGTTTCACATGTGGGTTGAGATGGACTCCACAAGACTGTTAATGATATTAAATGATACTGAAGCACCCTTCTGGAGACTATCTCAATGGCTGCAGAAGATCAATTCTATTAAATCATCTCTTATGTTCAAAACTTCTTTATTTATAGGGAAGGAAATTTCCCTGGAAACTGGCTTGCTAGACGAGGCCTCTCAACTGCTGAAGAAAAACTTTCTTCTCTTCCCCACTCTTCTCTTCTTTTCCTATTAGAGGGTGACCTGTTAGAGGTTCCACATCTAAGAATTGTATGTAAACCTTTAATGAAATAGAATTCTTTTTTTTAATCGATATATATATATATATTTATTTATTTATTTATTTATTTATTTATTTATTTATTTATTACATGTGCTTATTTCCTAGAAGGATAATATGGATTGATAACATAGCAATGAACATTCTGAAATATTTTGTGAATTTTGATCACAGACGGAACCACCAATCATTCCGGTTTGGATTCACCTCCCTGGTCTGAAATTTTTTTTTATTATTTTTCTCAAAACGTATTGTACTCTATTGCCTTAGCTTATGAAAATCCACTCAAGACGGACATTCCTACTTTTAATCTTTCCCGTCCATCTGAAGTCAGAATACTTTTTGAAAGAGACGTCACTACACCCACTTCTGAGAAAATTTGGTTGGGCATACAACACCAAGGATATTGGCAGAAGGTAGAGATTGAGCCTTTTCCGCCGTATTGTTCGAACTATCATATGTTCAGACACTCCAGTTCTCAATGTCATCATCTACACCCCCACCTCAGACCAAAAAAGTAAACTGCTCCACTAGAGGCTGTGATTCCATCTCATCTGGATCAGCTCCAAGTTCTTGACACTATTGGTCATTAGAAGGATACCCCGGAAGACGTCACATTCCCCGCAGGCAATATGTAAATCATTCATTCCACACTTGTAGCTCCCCTATCTTTAGAAACGCCTATCGTGGGGTAAAGAGAGATTCTCCAGACCCCGCCTACCTTAGAACATATCACTGATAATACAGTTGGAAATACTTCTACTATTTCACTACTATTTCATCAGGTCTAAGAAGATGTTAGTATTACTCAGGCTCATGGGGATCATGATGTGCAAAAACCTACAACTGTCTGACCACCTTTGGAATCTACTGATCAAATGAGTCAATCATCGGATGAGGAATGGTAGGTCTACACATCTAGGAGGAAGAAGAAAAATGAAAATCTACATGAGCTCAGAAATCTAATGGATGATACTTTGGTTACTATAGGCAATGGTACTCACCCTACTAATTTGTTAGTCGGCTCACTTCTACGAACTAGAGGCAAGAAGACTAAAGTGAGACGTCCCTAGCACTTTTGTGCCCTTTTGTGGCTTTTGGTTTTTTTTTTATGTATCTTTGCTTTATTTGAGTTTGTTTTGTATGAGTTAGGCTTTCTTTTAGGCCCTCTCATGCAACATTTCTGTATCTTTTTTGTATTAATATATTTACCCTTGGGCTTTTATAATATATATATATTCAGGATGCTAGCAGCTGGAGAAGGGGCTCTGCTAGGGTTTCTGGCATAATGAAGGCTAGTGGCTGCTGCTTCAAGTTGGTGTTGGTGGAGTTAGCCCTGCTGGCTTCATTTGGTGAAAGAAGATTTCACTGGTTGTTCTTCATTTACTACTCCTTTCAGTTTTTCATTGGCACTGTTACATTGGTGGCTACTGTTTCATTTGTTCCATTTATAGCTCCTTTCAGTGGCATTGTTACATTGGTTTTTCATCCTTCTTTATTTGTTAAAAACTGGGGGGGTTGTCTTTACCCACTTCTCCTGGTCTTTGGGTTTACTTCTCTGTTGTGTTCCCCTTGGTGAAGAAGACTTCACTGGTTTTCTTGTTTGTTGTCCCTTTGGGTTCCTGAGTGGCTCTGCTTGACCTTTTGCTTCCTTGAGGACATCTTTTTGCTTTTTAGCTAAGTTAAAAGTTTCTGCTTGTTTTTTTAAGGGTGATGGCTTCTTCCATTGATATCTCCACCGATTCCCAATGGAAAAAAGCAACTTATGTTGGTGTGGTTGGAAAATCAAATGAAATTTTACAGGACTATGACCAATTGGTATTCTCACAGGAATTCCATGACACTGCTGCTGAAAAAGGCTGTAGCCCTTGTATTCACCCTCTTGGGTCTAAAGAAGGTGAAACAACTGTGTACTTCACTAACAAAGAAATTGATTCATTAAAGGAAGAAGTTAAATTCACTTTGATGGGCAAATTTCAGCTAGGACATCCTAAAATGGAGCTAGCCAGAAGTTTTTTTGAATCCCTGAAGTTTATAGGCAATTGGAAAATTGGGCTATTAGATGGGAGGCACCTCCTAATTCAGTTGCAGTTGAGGAATACTATGCAAGGTTGTTTGCTAAACAATCTGTTATCATTGCTGGAACAAATATGAAAATTATAAAATGGAATCCAAGATTTGATCTTAGTAAAGAACCTCCTGTGGTCCCCCTCTGGTTCAAGCTACCTGGCCTCCCACTCCCTTATTTCAAGCTCAATGCTCTATTTAACATTAGTAGAGCATTAGGTACACCTTTAAGAGTGGATGCCCCCACATATAATAAGGTCAGACCTGGCCTTGCTAGAATTCAAGTTGAAAGAGACATCACACTCGCTGAACTGAAGAGAATTTGGATTGGATCTGATTCTGAAGGTTTATGGCATGATATAATAGCTGAACAGAAACCTTACTATTGCAACATTGCAAGATGTTTGGTTATACTTTAGATAAATGTTACATATTACATCCCCCAAGTAGGAAAATGGTAGGAAGAAACCAAAAAGCTACTGAAAGAATTGTAACTAATGCTACAAGGAGTATTGCTTAAGAAATAATGTTAGAAAATATACAAAAAACAAATCAAAGGCTGGAAGCATCACCCCTAAGAATCAATGAGGTTCCATCAGATATTGATCCTCCGGGAGAGCTATCAGAACCTAACAGCCATGATGACACCCCACCACACAGATCAATCAGAAAGGAAGATATTGAAGTTATAATCATCACACCTACATCTCCTTTGCAAGCTGAGAAGGGGAAGCAAATCATCACAGATATCCATGATAAAGCTCCAAAGGAACCAATCATTACTGAAATGAAACAAATAATTGAACAAGATTGGAAAATTAAAACATCAAGGAGAAGAAGAAAACCAATGACAGAAGTGCAGAAATTACAATTAGGGGTACACTCTATGAAGGCAGAAAGAGCAAGAAATAGTTCTTCAAATCATAGAGGAAGAACTAGATCAAGATCTCAGCCTTCCCCACACCCTCCACCTAACGATTAATCTACTTTGCTGGAATATAAAGGGGATGGCTAATCCTCTTTCTCTAAAAAGAGTTATCTACCTTAATTTTAAATACAAGCTGTGGTGTATTGTTATTCTTGAATCTATGGTTTACAAGAACCCCCAAAATCTGATTAAAAAGTTTGGTTTCACCCATTTTGGGAATACTAACAATAAAATTTGGATTTTTTGCAGAAAATAAATCAATTCAAATATTCTAATTGATCATCCACAATTTGTCCACTATGAATGGACATAAGGGTGATAAGGGCGAAGCTACTTTCATATATGCTGGTTGCACAAAGGATGCCAGAAAGTAGCTGTAGAATAGGTTGATTAACATCAGCCAAAAGGTGGACTCCCCATGGCTGGTGGGGGGAGATTTCAATTGTATCACTTCTATTGCTGAAAAATCTGGAGGAAGAGTCCCAAATTCTGTTAAGATGAACACAACACCTTTAGTGACAATATCCACAGGGCTGGTCTCTTTGATCTGGGCTTCAAGGGGCTTGCTTTCACTTGGAAAAAAGGAGCCATTTGGGAGAGGCTTGATAGAATGTTGGTAAATGATGCATGGTTTAACCAATTCCTCCTCACCTTTGTTACTCATCTTAGTCTTGCTGGCTCAAATCATAGGCCTATGCTTATGAGCATTACTTCTACTGATAATCATACCTCCTCCCCCCTTTTAGATATCTCAACATGTGGGCTGCACACCCTTCATACAACAAGTACATTGATGATTTATGGAAAGGAGTTTCACATCCTAACCCCATTATCAAGTTAAGTTTACTGCAAATCAAAATTGTCAAAGCCCTCAGAAATTGGAGTTGGAAAACTTTTGGAAATGTGCATGCCAAAGTCCAGGAGGCAGAAAATGAAGACAAAAAATTGGAGCATGAGGAACAGATTGGCAATGTGGAGGAAAAGGAATTGTTGATTGCTCAGAACAACCTTCTTAGTGCCATTGAATATCAGGAACAATTCCTTAAACAGAAAGCTGCTATGAATATTTTCACAGATGGGGATAGAAACACCAGATTTTTTCATGCTTATATAAGATATAAGAGAAAGTGCAATACCATCCATGTTATTTAAAATGCTAATGGTCAGTGGCTACATGTTAATGCTGATATAGCCAATGATGCCATAAGTTATTACAAAGACATGCTAAATCAGGAACATCACTTCAGACCGCCTATTGAGAAGGCACATTTCCTTGCTGAACTGAACTACACTGCTAGCCTCAAGCTCACAGATATCCCCAATGAAAAGGAAATTTGGAATGCAATCAGCTCAAGAGACAGCAACAAATCTATTGGCCCTGATGGCTTCACTGCTGAATTTTACAAAAAGTCCTAGGAGATTATAAAGGCTGATGTAATTGCTGCAGTAACAAGCTTCTTTCAAGGCAATAATCTTCCAACGTATTTTTGTGCTTCCACCACTGTACTGATTCCTAAATCTGATATACAGCAAAATTGGAACCACTTTAGGACAATTTGTTTGACCACTGTCATTAGTAAAACTATCAGCAAAATCATTGTTAATAGGCTACAACCTCACCTTGATTCCATAATTAAACCTAATCAAATAGCTTTTGTGAAAGGAAGGCCCAAAATTGATAACACTTTTCTGGCTCAAGAATTATAACAGGACTTGAATAAAACATGTAGAGGGCCCAATATGGTCTATAATATGGACTTAAGGAAAGCTTATGATACCATAAGCT
>NW_018225594.1:32387-34179 GCF_001263595.1 Phalaenopsis equestris | reverse complement strand
TGTCATCTGATTAGGAGGTGGTTACACAACAATGAACACTCTATTTTGATAAATGGGCAAGGGAGGGGTTCATTAAAGCAAGCTAGAGGGTTAAAGCAAGGGGATCCATTATCACCCACCATTTTCATACTTGCTATTGATTACTTATCTAGAACTCTTGAAGAAGCTCTTTTGAACCACAGTCACAATAGATACCATCACAGTTCCAACATAGCCATTACCCATGTAATGTGTGCTGCTGACATAATGGTCTTTTCTAGAGCTAATAAGAATGCTATTAGAAAAGTTTTCCAGACACTACAAAAGTTCTAAGCTCACTCAAGAATGTCCTTTAATCCAGCAAAGTGTCAGATGGTCTTTTATAAACATGCCTCCTCTACTCACAAAAAATGGGCATCTGAATACACTGGCTTTATAATTTCTCAACTCTCAATTAAGTACCTAGGGGTGCTTCTTATCACTGGCAGAACCAGTCAAATTCAATTTGAATAGGTTTTGAACAAAATTTCAAGTTTTCTCAATGGGTGGACACAGACTTTCTTATCTAATGGAGGAATAATTACTTTGTTAAAGAGCATTCTCACTACCTTCCCTTCTTACATACTGCAAATGACTATTATCAAGAAAAGCACACAAACCCAACTAGAAAGAATTTTCAATAAATTTATGTGGTCAGGCTAAAGATGGAAAATGCATTGGGCTTCTTGGAAAAAAGCTGCCAAACCTCAAATTGCTGAGGGTATTGGCTTTAAGGACCTTGATCAACTCCTCCAAATAAATTTTTGTAAACTCTGGATTAAGTTTAGAACTAAAACCTCTCTGTGGGAAAAATTCAAGTGGGGTAAGTATTGCAAAGATCAGCACCCCACACCGGTCCTAAGGAAAACTAGAAATTCTAAAATTTGGGTGAAAATGCTGAAAATCAGACATATTGCTGAAAGCACTTACAGTTGGGAATTGGGCAAAGTTGAAATCAAGTTTTGGCTTGATAATTGGTGTCCCAAAGATTGGCTATCCCCTATTACCAATGTCTACAATAGTGATTTGAAAGTGACTGATTAATGGGATGGTGATGAGTGGTCCTTAGTTAAGCTTAAGTTATCTAATCTTCTACACCCTCACTCTATTATTAAAGTGGCTAGTATAAAGTTCAATAGAAGAACAGCTGATAAAGTTTTGTGGCAGACAACTTTCCATCAAAGCCTTACCAAATTTATCTACTCCAAAAGTTTGAGTTGGGAGCAAATACCCTGGGGAGACACTATTTGGAACAAATTCCTATCCCCTTCTATGTCTTTTCTCTATTGGAGAATTTTTCATAAAATGATCCCTACAGATGACATTCTCAAGTTGAAGGGATTGAGGGGTCCCTCTAAATGCTGGATATGTAAGAAGGAGGAGAAATTTTTGACTCACTTATTCTTTGAATGTAACTTTGCTCAACCGGTATGGAAACAAATATTGAATCAGTTGATCATTGATGAGAAAGATTTCACTTGGGATAGGCTTGTCAAGTGCTGGTTGTTCTGGCACAAGAGAAAATATGCTACTATTCCTTTTATTACTGCTTGGTTCATCTGGATGGAAAGAAATAAGGTAAAGTTTGAAGATGCCAATCCAAATGTTGGGAAAACTGCTAGAAATTGTTTATCTTACCTTCATAAGATGATCAATTGGAAAAGATTCCCTAACATCTCCAATTCTTGCCCTCTTATCAATCCAGATCCTATTCAAGTTACTGGGAACCCCCAAAACATCCCATAGTGAAGATCAATACAGATGGAAGCTTTAC
>NW_018225594.1:30999-32164 GCF_001263595.1 Phalaenopsis equestris | reverse complement strand
ATCACTCATATTGGATAAATAAAATCAGAGATCTCAATAGTAAGTTACAAATCCAGTTCACTTTCATCTATAGCGAAGGAAATCAGCCTGCAAACTGGTTGACTGAGCTTGGGTCACATTCTAAAAAGACTGAGGTTGTTGTCAACCCCCCACCAGCTCTCCATTATCTGCTGCAAGGAGATATCCTGGAAGTTCCCTACATCAGAACTGCATATCTGGACACATGACTACCTTTGGTGTAGATGAAATTTTACATTTTTTTTCTTCCTTTGTTGAGTCATCGTATTTTCCACCTTTTAGGGGGTGTTTCCTGATTTTTGGGGGAGCTCTTGGGTTCTTGTATTGAACCAAAAAAGAGTCCCCAGTTTCCTCTTTGCTGTCTGTACTAGCATATTACTCTAACATGTAGGGAGTCAAAAGCAACTCCGGCTGGACCTAGCAGAGCTCCATGACTACCTTTGGTGTAGATGAAATTTTACATTTTTTTTCTTCCTTTGTTGAGTCATCGTATTTTCCACCTTTTAGGGGGTGTTTCCTGATTTTTGGGGGAGCTCTTGGGTTCTTGTATTGAACCAAAAAAGAGTCCCCAGTTTCCTCTTTGCTGTCTGTACTAGCATATTACTCTAACATGTAGGGAGTCAAAAGCAACTCCGGCTGGACCTAGCAGAGCTCTGATAGGGTTTTGGCAGTAATGGAGCTGACTGGTGTTGCTGGGAAGCTTGATTCTTGGTGCTGGCGGGTTCTTGAAGAAGCTTTTTTGGCTTTTTTTGGAACTTTCTGTTTTGTTCTTGGTGGCCTTGCTGGGGTTGTTGAGGTTTCTTGTTGTTTTTGTGAAGTTGTTACTGTTCCATTGGGCAGCTCAAGCTCCTCTACTTCTTCTCCTGTCTTTCCTTGGTGATCTTTTAACTTGCTTGGAAGCTGTGGTTTGCTGCCTTTGGGACTTGCTTGAGTAGCAGCTGTCTACTTTTTTGTTGTTTACCTCCCTTGCTGGTGTTTGTTTTGGCCTGGAGCCTTCCTTGTTTTGGGGTCCTGGTCAACATGAATACCCCTATTGACTTAGAAACCAACTTGGAATGGACCAAAGCCACCTATGCTCGAGTGGTGGGTAATACTCCCTCCCCTTTTCTGGATCCTGATTTACTTGTCTTCCCTCAGGACTTTCATA
>NW_018225594.1:26867-29378 GCF_001263595.1 Phalaenopsis equestris | reverse complement strand
TCAAAACTCCCTAACTATTTTAGTGCCTCTACTATTATCTTTATCCCAAAAACCTCTATCAAGGATAGCTGTAGGTAGTACAGAACTCTGAGTTTAAATAATGTCATAAGTAAGATGATAAGCAAAATCATTCTATTTTACCGTCCACATGTTTTACCTCACCATGTCAGCATCAACCAAGCTGCCTTTGTTAAAGGCAGAAGTATTGGGGATAACATCCTTCTGGCTCAAGAACTTCTGCACGATTTGGAGAAACCTTGCAGAGGGGGTAATGCAATCTTTAAGCTTGATCTAATGAAGGCTTATGACATGGTTAATAGGGATTTCATCATTGAATGTTTGGAGGCTAGGAGCTTTTCCAGGGATTGCTGCAAGATGATTAAAAGATGGCTGGAGGATAACAAAAACTCAGTTTTTATAAATGGGAAGTCTCATGGTTTCTTTAAAGCCACTAGAGGACTTAAACAAGGGGACCCTTTGTCCCCCACCATTTTCATACTGGTGTTGGGCTACCTTTCTAGACTGATGGACCGCAAGGATAAGAGGAAAACCTTTAACTCTTATCACAATAAAGCTAGGATGGATATCAACCATCTGATCTATGCTGATGACATCCTGCTGTTCACTAAGGCCTCTAAGCGTGCTACTAAGTACATTATGGGATGTCTTCAACATTTCCAACAGGTGTCTGGACTAAAGGTCAACAAGAAAAAATGTGAGATTCTGATTAGCAAAAAAGCCTCTCTACCAATCAAGCAATGGATGCATTCTTACACTGGTTTCTCTAGCCTGAGCCTCCCCTTCAAATATTTGGGGATTCATCTTACCAGAGGAAGAACAAAGCTGATCCAATTTGATGAGGTTATTGATAAGATAACCTCCACTCTTCAGGGGTGGTCTAACTCCTTTTTGTCCAATGGGGGTAGGATCACTCTACTGAAGAGCATTCTTACCTCTATCCCCTTATATGCTCTCCAAGTGGCTACAATGAAAATAAGTACATCTCTGTTGCTGAACATCTTTGTTGCTGGAAAGAACCTTCAACAGATTTTTGTGGGCTGGAAATAGAAAACAAGTGGCTTGGGCTAGTTTGCAAAAAGTGGCTAAACCATGGGAGGCCGGTGGTTTAGGTTTTAAAGGCTTGCATCAGATGCAACATATTAGCCTGTGTAAGCTGTGGATTAAATTCACACAAAATGAAAGCTTATGAGCCAACTTTATGATGGCCAAATATTGCAAGTCTGTCCATCCTGGGGAGGCCACTAGGAAGGTGGGAGACTCCAGAATTTGGGTTCAGATGCTCAAGACTAGAGATGACATTGATCAGCTGCTCAGATGGGAGTTGGGACAAGGGAATATTAATTTTTGGAAAGATAACTTATGTTCAAATGACTCTTTGGAACCTCTGCAGGATGAAAAGGAGGAGGATTTATTGGTTAAAGACTGTTGGGTAGGTAATGGTTGGTCTGAGGATCTCTTGAAGGGATTACTGAAGGAGCAGTCTGCTAGCTACATCTCTACAATTCAATTTGACAGAGATAAGAAGGATAAACTCATCCTACTGAATAGGACTAAAGCTAGCATCTCTAAAGACATTCAGAATTACCTGTATTGCTGGGATTCTTGCCAGTGGAACATCTCCACTTGCCAAAAACATCTCACCCTTTCTATGTTGTTCTTCTCTTGGAGAGTCATCAACAACCTTCTCCCAACTGATGATATTCTGAAACTTAAAGGCCTGAAAGGCCCTTTAAGATGCTATTTATGTAAGCTAGATCAGGACACAAGGGATCACTTATTCTTCAGGTGTAACTTTGCCAAGGAGGTTTGGAGTAAATTAACTTCCCAAATGAACATAAATCTGATTAACATTGGTTGGGACAACATTACTGACTGCATTAAAGATTGGAAAGGGATAAACCTCAAGCCAATCCCCTTCATTGTGGCTTGGTTTATCTGGATGGCTAGAAACATGGCCAAACATGAGGATAGGGAGCCCAGTGCTACTTGGGTGATGACTAGCTGCTAGGCTTACCTAAACAAGCTAATACACTGGAGGAACTTCCCCAGGATTCTGAAGACCACAACTTACATGGTGAGATGGGAGAGACCTCCTTATCCTTTCATTAAAATAAACACTGATGGAAGCTACACAAACAAGATAAAAAGCATTAGGGGAATTTTCAAAGATCACAAAGGGAAGACTTTGATGTTTTACAAGGCCCCTTATATTGCTGATGATGCTTTGGAAACTGAAGCTGCTGCACTTTTCTGGGCTTTAAATTTTGCTAATAAGAACAATTGGCAGTGGATTCTTGCTGAAGTGGACTCCTCCCTGCTGGTGGAGTTACTAAATTCTAAGATGTCTTCCTCTTGGCATGTCAATCACTGGATTCATAGAATTAAAAAGCTTAGCACTTAAAGTAAAATCCATTTCTCTTTTGTTTATAGGGAAGCTAATAGACCTGCTAATTATCTAGCTATAGAAGGTGCTCATGCTGATCATCCTGA
>NW_018225594.1:22855-26084 GCF_001263595.1 Phalaenopsis equestris | reverse complement strand
TATATGTATATGTATATATATATATATATATATATATATATATATATATATATATATATATATATATAAGAACACCAAGACCTTCTTTTCAAACAGAAGGTCTCCATTAATATTTTCACTAAAGGTGACAGAAACACAAAATTCTACCATGCTTACATTAGTTACAAAAGGAGATGCAATACAATTCACTCTATTCAGAATTTTGAAGGGTGTTGGCTGAATGACAATGAAAGCATTACCAAGGATGATGTTAGATATTATCAAGCTTTGTTGAATCCAACTGAAGATCTTAACACTAGCATTGATGTTGATTATTTCATAAAGGATTTTTACTTTACCAATAGTCTCAAACTATTTCATCCGCCTTCTGAAACTAAAATTTGGAATGCCTTGAGCACTATTGACAGCTCTAAGGCTGCTGGCCCTGATGGCTTTACTGCTGATTTTTACAAAAAAAGTCATGGAATATCATTAAGTTGGAGATAACAGAGGCAATTACCAGCTTTTTCAATGGCAATAACCTACCCAACTACTTTAGTCACTCATCCTTTGTGCTAATTCCCAAAGCTGATCAACAGAAGGCCTGGGATAATTATAGGCCAATTTGTCTTACTTCAGTCATCAGTAAATTGCTCGGTAAAATTATTGTGAGAAGAATCCAACTCCACTTAAACAAGATAATTAGCCATAATCAAACTTCTTTCATCAAAGAGAGATCCATTGCTGATAATGTTTTGTTGGCTCAGGAGATGCTGTTGGACCTAAATAAAGTCAGTATGGGAGCAAATTGATCTACAAGTTGGATATCAAGAAAGCTTATGATACCATTGACTGGAATTTTATCCTGGAAATTCTTGCAGGTAGGGGATTTCAACCTGATTTTTGTAATCTCATCCACAGATGGCTTCTCAACAATAACCACTCTATTCTTATCAATGGGAAGGCTTAGGGCTCCTTCCCAGCTGCCAGAGGTTTAAAGCAGGGTGACCCTCTCTCCCCCACCATTTTTATTATAGCTATGGATTATTTTTTCAAAATGCTGGATAAGGTCATTCTCTCTCAACATTACTCCAGATATCATCACAAGTTAAATTTGGCACTGTCTCACCTTATCTATGTTGATGATGTCATGATATTTTCAAGTGCCCACAAAAATACTATCAGAAAGGTTTATCAATGTCTTATGAACTTCCAAGCCCTCTATGGAATGGTGTTCAGCCCTTCAAAATGTCAATTGATCTTCAATAAGAAAACACCCTCATAGTGCAAGCAGTGGATTTCTTATTACACTAGTTTCTCCATTGCCCAACTTCCCATCAAATACTTGGGGGTTAAGCTTATATGTGGCAGATCCAAGCTAACTCAATTTGATGATATTTTTCAGAAAATTTAGTCCCACTTTTCTTGCTGGTCCCATTATTTTTTATCAAATGAGGGTAGGATAATCTTGATTAAAAGCATTCTCACCACATTTCCTTCCTACATTCTCCAAACCACTTTTATGAATAAAAGCACCCAAATTCATTTGGAGAGATCTTTCAATAGATTTTTATGGGCAGGTCAAATATAACGACTTCATTGGGCTTCTTGGCAAAAGGCTGCTAAACCCACTTTAGCTGGGGGTTTAGGGTTCAAAGGGCTACAACAACCTATTCAAATCAATTTCTACAAGATTTGGATCAATTTTAGAGCTCAAACTTCTATTTGGACTAGATTCATGATGGGCAAATATTGTATGGATCAACACCCTTCTCTCATTCCCAAGAAATTGGGAGATTCCAGGATTTGGGTAAACATGCTAAAAGTTAGACACCTTGCAGAACAGATATACCTTTGGGATTTATGGGATGGTAAGGTCAATTTTTGGTTGGATCATTGGTGTCCTAAAGATTGGCTGGGTGCTCCACCCTCTGATTTCAACCCTTATATCACTATTGCTGACTTTTGGGAGGCTGACTACTGGTCCATATTCAAATTCCAATTTGTTCTTCGGGAACCTTCCCTTACTCAAATAACCAAAATCAACTTTGATAGGAATAGAAAGGATAAAATTAAATGGCATAATCACATCAATCAAAGCCTTACCAAAGCTATTTATGCTAAACTTTACTGTTGGGATTTGATTCCTTGGGGTGATGTAATTTGGAATAGATCCCTTTCCCCATCCATGTCCTTCTTCTGCTGGAGACTCTTTAATAATGTACTACCCACTAATGATATCCTCAAATTAAAGGGGTTGAGGGGCCCATCAAAATGCCATCTTTGTCTACATAATGAAGATAACCTCAACCATCTTTTTTTCAAGTGCAGCTTTGCATAGGATGTCTGGTTAGGTTTGTTGAATATGCTCACTATGAATGAATCTATTTTAGATTGGTCTAAACTCATTTGGGGTTGGCAAAGCTAGGAAGGAAGAAAATGGGTCCCCATTCCTTTCATTGTGGCCTGGTTTCTTTGGCTGGCTAGAAACAACACTAAACATGAGGGCAAAGAGGTACATAATCATTATGTCATCAGAAATTGTATCTCCTATTTAACTAAGCTGATTCAAGACAAAAGCTTCACTAATATCTGTAAGTTCAAGAACACTGAAATCATAGAGCCTTTCATGATTGAGCAAGTGTATTGGAGACCCCCTACACAGTCAATTGTCAAGATCAATACTGATGGCAGTTTTAGTGATTGGGGTGTTGGGGTTGGGGGAGTTTTTAGGGAGTCCTCCAGCAGGTTCCTTTTGCATTTTTATGCCCCCACTGAAGCTATAGATGCTCTTGAGGTAGAACTCATTATAGTTTTTTGGGCTTTAACCTTTACTAAAATAGTTGAATGGAATAATATTTGGCTGGAGGTTGGCTCTCTATTACTCATCAATTTTTTGGAATCTGAAGACCAATCTTCTTGGCATCATACTCACTGGAGATAGACTAGCAAAATACTTAAGAACTCCCTTTATCTCAACATGACCTTTATTTATAAGGAGGGAGACAAACATGCCAATTGGTTAGCCAAACAAGGTCTTCTCTCAAGGTTCACATCCGTTGCCACCAGGACCCCTACTCCACTAGCTCTCCTACATCATGGTGACAATATTGAGGTTCCACATCTCAGAATGAAGACTAATAATTCTAATGTTATTTTTTTTCCTCAACCAGAAGACATCAGCAATGCTTTACTACCTCCCCTATTATTTCTTAGCTTTTTTAATTTTACCTTTTGATATATATATATA
>NW_018225594.1:21291-22649 GCF_001263595.1 Phalaenopsis equestris | reverse complement strand
ATATATATATACATATATATATATATATATTAAAAGAAAGAGCTATATATGGCTCCTAACATGTTGATCAGAAATCTGAATTACAAAATGAGTGGTTAGACCACCCTAGCCACACCCAACACACCCTACCAAGTTAGCCTTTATAAATATGCTTATAAAAGGTGTAGGTATATATATATATCTGTATATATCCCAGTATATATATATATAATTCAATCCCTACAATGAAGATAAGGAATGGATAAATTGTCCCCATTTAGAAGGAAAGCTAATTGAGCTGGAGGTATAGTCCTTACAAAAATCTCTTCCCCCTTATTGTCAAATTGTGTGCTGGATTGCTTCCTTCTCTAAGGATGTGGTGGAAATTCACTTCAACATTGATCAAAAGTCTCTTAATTTTATTGTTCCATCTAACAATATTCCATGGGGCAGCTTCTTCATGTTTCAGTATTATGATACAGCTGATGGAATCAGACTTTACCACCAGTTTTGTGATGTTGCAATGATTGGCAAGGCAGATAGCCCAGCAAATGGATATCATCTCAGTTTCAAGTGCATATCATTAGCCCAAGTTGGAGAGGAAAAGTAAAAAATGCATTTCCCTTGAGAGTTTCTAATAATTCCTCCAACACCAGCAGCCTCCTTAGAGAAACTACCATCAGTATTGGCCTTCAGCCACCCTAGAGGAGGAGGGCCCAAAGGACCAGAGTTGGCTTGCTAAGCTTCATGTTTGTCCCATTAGACACCCAATTTTGGAAAACATTGGGAAAATTCTGATATTTTATAATATTTTGCAAATGGGAAGTACAATTCAAAACCACAGACTTTGCCATAGGTTTAATGTTGTCAAACTTTACTTGGTTTCTACACATCCAGATGAACTAAACAACAATACATGGAATGATTATCATATTAGCTTCCAACCATTCCTTCCAACACCCCAAAAAAATTTTCCAGCTTACTTTTAGAGTATCAATGTTGAGTTGAATCAACAGATCAGTCCAAATTCTTTGAGAGAAGCTGCAAGAGAAGAACAAATGTTCCAAACTTTCTTCTGCCTCACTACACAGACAGCAGCATGAAGGTCCCCTAAGCCCTTTCATCTTTAAAATATCATCACTAGGTAGTAAGGATTTCCAAAGTAGTTGAAAGTTTCTATGAGGGGGCTTGCCTAGTAATGATTCTGCCTTTTTGTGTAGGATTGATTTTTGTTTTCTTAACCCAATACATATGTTCTTCATTTAAGATAGTAGACAACATATTGCAATTCCATTGATTTCAGTCCAAAATTCATTCACCTTTGTCACATAGTTGGGATTGGAGGTGTCCTAGGATAGACTCTCCCCACTCCAAACCCA
>NW_018225594.1:20630-21036 GCF_001263595.1 Phalaenopsis equestris | reverse complement strand
AAACAAGCCAATGAGCTGGTATGTTACCCTCCCTATATGTATGAGAAAATGACAGCTTAATCTCCATTCTCAAGGATTGTATGCCAGTGATCCAATTAATCAGATACCAAGGGGCAGATATCCTCCCATCAAGAATGTTGATTAAAGTCATTGAGTCAGTTTCAACCATTAATTGGTTCCAACTACAATTTTTGGCCATATACAAGATATATATATATATATATATAGTTTTGCTTTCATTTTCATTATTTTATAATTTTATGGTCAGGTCACCCTCCTTAAGTGTGTGTGAGTCTTTTGTATTTTGGTTTCTAGACTGGGGACCTCTCCTTTTGTGTCTTTTATACTTTTTTCACTGACTAACATGTAGGGAGCCAAATAATGCTCCTTCTACCTACATATATAT
>NW_018225594.1:5593-20620 GCF_001263595.1 Phalaenopsis equestris | reverse complement strand
ATATATATATATAAGAATGCCCGAGTGCTAATATATTATAAAAGAGAGGTAGCAAAAGATGGATGAGAGGGTCCAACTAGGGACCCTAAGCACTCGGTACAACACACACAAAAACACTCCAAAAAAATGTACTTGTGTACCCAAAATTGTAGATATAAGCCACAATCATGTATAACTCTCTGTCAGTGTCAAAAAAAAAAAGAAAAACACAAGATATAATGTTAATGAACTCCCAAAGCATAAGTAGTATGACCAAAAAGACGGTGACACATAACCAATCACAGAAGGAGGAAGTATTCATTGCAACAGAAGGTGTAGTGGTGGAAGAATGTAAAGCTGGCTTAGATGATCCACTAAGTGTTGGAATACAAATAATGGGGTTGATGTAGGATCAAAATTCGGTGATGTGCGAAAACCAAGATATGGAAAGTTGGTACCATTGGGAATGAAAACTGCACCATATGTCATTGAAACATGTTGAAACATAGGCAGGGGAGCGGTAACACCAAAGCATTGGATGATGAGGAAGAGCTTCCAAATGATTCAAGAAGATGCATCACATGTTGAATGTCCAGTTGGATTTGGATCGTGCGGCACATGAGAGGTAGCATTTGATCAACCTCTTAGAGATATGAGTACCATCAGCAATCAGGTTCTATAAATAGCATATAACAAGCACGAATTTGAAATATGCTTGGAGTAAATAAATGAAAATACATATAATGTAAATCTAATGAAAAACCATAGCAGTTTTTAGTGTTAGCATTAATGGAATATGAAAATGATTTCCACGGTACTGTAATTCTCTCTCATGGAACCACTCTCCGCAAGAACTCATTTTTAAAACATTGTCTCCTTGGTAAAAAAGGAGACTCATTTTCTTTGCAAAAGTGGAAATTAAATCCCATGAAGGTGTCACAAATATCTAAAATCAATTAACACCCTCCTTCCAAACTTTTAAAGAAACTGAACAAGAAAAAAAAAGATGCTCAACAGACTCTTCCTCAACTTTGCATAGAGGGCATTGCAAGGCAATCCTTAGTCGTTTAAGTTTTAAATGTCATCACAAGGGATCACACAATGAAAAAACCTCTAAATAAAAAATGACATAGGAGGAGTTAAAGCCAAACTCAAGATATTGTCTCCCCAAGGGATTGATGGAAAATGATGTAAAGTAGAGTAAAGATTTATAGTAATAGAGTAAAGGGGAATCAAGATTATGAAGTTTAAACCAGAAGAAGAAATAAATTGAGCATTTTTGGAACCCACCAACTCAGTTAATATGGGGTAAATTCCATTTATCATGAAGCCATGTGCTTGAGGCAAGGAGATTAAAGTGCACATCCTCCACCAAATTGGGAGGAACATGGGACCAACAATCCCGCCAAAAGGTTATTTGGTCATTACTGAACTCCCAAAAAATATGCTTTTTAGCCCAAATTTTGACTTGCAGAAGCAGTTTCCAAATCCTAGAATTGCCAACCCGTGAAGCAACCAGAGAAGGGTTAGAACAATGACAATATTTACCTTGCATGAAGGCAACCCACAATGAGGTACCTCTCCTGAAGTCTAGCCATATATTGAAGAAAATTATGTCAATAATATGATGAAGTTATTTGAAACCCACACCCCCACATATATTGGTTTACGAACATTTTTCCAAGAAAGCCATCTCTGGCAGGAGTGGCCACCTACCCATAAAAACTTATTGAAACACCTTTCCAATGAGGATTATGTACTATTTTTAATTCTAAGGACCTGCAAAGCATATAAGGGCGGAGTTTGCAGGATGCTCTTATGCACCGTAATATGACCCCTAAAGGAGAGTGAATTATATTTTCCAATCTTGTATCCTTTTCTTGATTTTTTTTCCACCACCCCATCCAGTTGTGTCTGCTTCCTCCGCCCTTTGAGGAGGTTCACCCCAAAATATTTTAACGGAAGAGCATACATAGAAAAATCAGTGAAATTAGTAGCCCAATTTGCATTCCCCTATCACACATTTTTCCCCATATAAAGAAAACATTTATTGGGGCTAATATTGAGGCCATAAACTGACTAAAACTCTTTTAATAAATCAAAAATTTTCTTGATAGTGTGTTTGCTCGCATTAGAAAACATAACTACATCATCAGCATATGCCAAATGAGTGATAAAAACCTTAGATTTGTGAGTTTATTACAAATTAGGAGAACAAACAGAAAGATTATTAATCAAGCGGGAGAAGTAATCAAACACAAGAATGAAGATAATAGGAGATAAAGGGTCACCCTACTTAATTCCTCTCCCCGCACTAAAGAAGCCATAAGAACTACCATTAATAAGGATAATATACTTATTGTAATGGAGCCAACTGAGAATAATATTACATAGCTTTGGGGTAAAACCTCTATCTTGGAGAATCTTAAGAATGAAATCCCAAATCAGGGAATCATAAGCTTTCCTTATGTCTAATTTAGTAACCATATTACCACTGATACACCTTAAAATTACATATTTTAAATACATTTAATGTTCACTTTATGCACATTTTTTATGATATTGTGCTTTAATGAAAGGTGTTTTGCATGTTAATGAAAGGTATTTTGCATGTTTTTTGTTTTAGGTATAGGAAAAGGATTTTTAAGGAAAAAGAGCAAAATTTTGAGGTAAAACGATGATATGGAGTAGTGGCGCAAAAGCTCTACTTCTGGCACCTAAGCGCCAGCATCGAGATGAAGATCAGCACCTAGGTGCCAGTGATGGTTTATTTTGGAGATGCATTGAATTTGGATGAATTTTGAATGGGTGCTTGAGGATACTCTTGGGGATTTAAAAATTTTTATATAATGTGGTAAAAAAAGAGTAAAAGGGGGCTTTCATGAAAGGAAAAAACTTAGATTATTTATAGTGTCCGCTAAATTAAAAAGTAGAGTTGAGTTTTTATTGTATTTTCTTTGGATTCTTGCAAGAAGAGTTTGGAGATTGCTTCAAACGAACTTTATGATTTTCTTAGAGAGAACCCTATGATAAGTATTTTGTCTTTTTTGTTTTAAGTCAAACTTTCTTATGTAGACTTGATTTTAAATACAAATCTATGTGTTTTTATGCTATCTCCATCAATTCTTAGTAACTTTCTTTCTTTCTCAATGCTATGGGAATTAATCATTTGGGATAAGAATGATTTGAAAATTTAAAATTTTATTTTTATTTTAAAAATTGTGATGGCATTTTCACTGATTTTTCATTGACTTGACAAACTAGCCACTTATGAGGTTAAAATATGTTGTAAAATATAATGACCCGAGAGAGCTATGATTTCACCCAACTTGTGAATGCCACACTAACCTTATGAGGAGGGCGACCAAAATCTAAGGAGAGTGCAAAAAATTAGGGAGATAAGTTTTGATGGGTGTAGAATTGATGTTCTAGGGTGACATTCTAGTTTCTTTTATCAATTTTATCTTGAGTTTGGATCTAAGGGTTCCTAACTGGTCTTATAGTGAGGGCACATTGTGTAATCTAGAAGTGAGAGGCTAGAATCTACCCAGAACTACTACACAAGCTGGAACAAACTTAAGATTAGCCAATGTACTTTGCATGCACCGAGAGGGGGTAAGGATTATGTACGCTCCTATCTGTCACAATACAACATTTTATACTTTTAAAATAATCAAATCCTACACTCATTAAGATCTCTTTGCAAGGGGAAAGATCTTTTCATAGTATTCGAACTCTTTTAAACTTTATTAATTTAAAAATTTTGCACTTACTTTTTGCTTAAAATTAGACTGTGCATAAATTTAGTTTTAATCCCTTATAAATATTTTGACAGTATTCTCCTATCATTCTTATCTGCAATTTAGATAAAAAAATTTTTAAGTCATTAAAAAAATTATAGCTTCTCTGTGGGATTAATATTGAGTTTTTAAAGAAAATTATATATTACTTGAAACAACATGTATACTTGCATAGTACCCATAGTGTGAAAACTTATTATTTATTTTCTAAATCATTTTCTTTATTCACACTAACAAGTAACTATAATTTGGGCCAAGTTTTTGGCAATCTTTTGGAATATAAATATCGATGTAATTGAGGGTCGGGTTAAGTTTTTGACGTCGTTGCCGGGAATGCGACAGAACTTTTTGACTTAAGAGTTTTATTTGAACTGTAGATTTATTTAGTAGAATTGAATTTCAATTTTATTAGTACTTATTAAATTTGTAAAATATAAAAGTAGAAAAATTCAAAAAATTAAAAATGCAAAAAAATTTAAAAAATGAAAATTAAAATATTTTAGGAGTATTTTAATTTTTTGATTTTTTACTTTTTGCATGCGTGGTTCGGGATCCCAAAGTTTAGTGCCTTACAATTTTGAGTTAAAGTGGATGATAAGGAAAATTAGAAATTAAAAAGGACTTCATGATTTTCAAGAAATGGCAAACACTTCACAAAAAAATTTTGAACATCAAACTACTGAACAAGAATATCATAATTTGCAATGACCTTTAAGGGGCTATGCAAACCTTATAACAAATGAAATTCACTTAAGCATACAAACCCCTCATGTAGTGACTAACTCATTTAAACTTAAACTTAATATTATATAAATGGTACAAAATAATCAGTTTGGGGGAACACCATCTGGATCCAAACTTACATTTAACATTGGGGGAACACCATCTGGATCCAAACTTACATTTAACAAGTTTTCTATAATTGTGTGCTACATTTAAATATGATGGCATATCAAATGACGCCATCAGACTTACAAATTTTTTTTCCTTTTTCATTAAAGGATAAAGCAAATATGTGGTTAAATTTGCTAGCACCTGAATCTATTAGAACTTAGGAGGATTTAGCATAAAAAATCTTGGCTAAGTATTTTCCTGCTTCAAAAATTGTTAAGCTTAGAAATGATATAACTTCTTTTACTCAATATGAAGGTGAGTCAATATATGAAGCTTAGAAAAGATTTAAGGAGCTCCTTAGAAATTGTCCACACCATGCCTTACCAGACTGGTTAATTATTCAAACATTTTATAATGGGTTAGTTGAATCACTTAGATCTATCATAGATGCTGTTGCTGGAGGTTCATTAATGTCAAAACCATTTGATGAAGCTTATGCATTAATTGAAGAGATGGCTATGAATAATTTTTAATTATTCTCCAAAAGGATAAATCCTAACAGAGTAGCCATTTTTCATTATAATAACATTATTTTGATGGTTGTGTCTCAAGTTGTTGCATTATCTAGGAAGATGGAAAAAATTGGATTGAAATTTTCTCAAACACAACATGTGATTGAAGATGATTGATTCTCAAACTTCATTATAAACTTTAAATGCAATTAATAGTAGCCCCAATAACCAAAATTCTAGCTATTACATCCCAGGTTGGAAAATCTATCCCAAATTTAACTTGAATAACAATTTTAATGATGGAAGTCAACAATGGGGGAACAATCAAGCAAACCTATTTGGAAATTAGAATAACCAAGGTAGGTTTAACTATAGACATACTCATCCTCCTGGATTTAGTAGTAACTAACAAATTAAGGAGAAGATGTTGTTTATAGAATAAGTGGTGTTACAGATGGAAAATTAATTACAAACTCAAAGTGTTGTTATAAGAAACATTAAGAATCAACTAGGACAAATTGCTAATGTACTTAAAAATAGACCTTAAGAAACACTTCCTAGTAATTTTGAAATAAATTCTATTGACAAAAAGAAGGAACAAAAGAAAGTTAAAGTTGTCCAACTTAGGAGTGAAAGGGAATTAAATGTTGGAATTTAAAAAGAGATTGAAGTTGAGGGAGAAAATAATGAAACTGAAAAGCCTAAAGAAACTATTTCTAAGGAAGTAGAAAAATTTGTCTCGCTAACTAAGATTAATTTAGAAAGACCACCACCTGATTTACCTCAAAGACTTAGACAACAAACGTTGGATCAACAATTTTCAATTTTTTTTTGAGATATTTTAACAGATTACAATTAATATTCATTTTGCTAAAGCTTTGGAATACATGCTAAGTTATGTCAAATTTATGAGAGAAATTTTAAACAAAAAAGATGTTTGAAGATTATGAAACTGATGCATTTACTGAAAAATGTAGTGCAATTTCAGAAAAATCTTCCTTAAAAGCTTAAAGATCTTGGTAGCTTCATTACACCTTGTGTGATTGGAAAAAAATTTTGTGGAAAGGCGCTATGTAATTTAGGAGCCAGCATTAACCTCATGTCATTATCTATATTCAAAAAGTTAGGCTTAGGAGTTCCTTAAAAGCTTAAAGATCTTGGTAGCTTCATTATACCTTGTGTGATTGGAAAAAAAATTTTGTGGAAAGGCGTTATGTAATTTAGGAGCCAGCATTAACCTCATTTCATTATCTATATTCAAAAAGTTAGGCTTAGGATAGATTTCTACCACTACTATAACCCTACATTTAGCTCATTGATCTATCACCTGTTCTAATGGGGTTATAGAAGATGTGTTAGTTCTTAATTAGGAAAAATGCAAATTTATGATTGTAGGAGAAATTTTGTTAGGACATTAGATTTCTAAAAATGAGATGGAAGTATATTATGTAAAAATTCAAGTTAATGTTGAATTACCACCTCTTAAGTCCGCAAGAGGGGTAAGAAGTTTTCTAGGACATGCTGGGTTCTATAGGCGATATATTAAAGATTTTTCAAAAATTGCTAAGCCTCTATGTCATCTTGTAGAAAAAGATACTATCTTTGATTTTAATGATGAATGCTTAACTGCCTTCAATTTATTAAAGAAAAAATTAATCACTCCATCTATTATTTTTCACATGAATGGGAAACCCTTTGAGTTAATGTATGATGCAAGTGATTATGCTGTAGGGGTTGTATTAGGGCAAAAATATGATAAAATTTTTAAAGTTATATGCTATGCTAGTAAAAACCTTAATGAAGCTCAAAGTTATTACATTACTACTGAAAAGGATTTATTAGCTATAGTGTATGTTTTTGATAAATTTAGACATTATCTTATTGGAGCTAAATGTATTGTGCATACTGACCATTCTGCTATTAAATATTTAATGATAAAGAAGGATTCAAAACTATGATTAAATAGATGGGTCCTTTTGATGAAATAATTTGATTTCAAGAAGTGGATAAGCATGGTGCTAATAATCAGATAGCTGAACATTTTTCATTGCTTGAATAGAAAAATAATGGTAACTTTAATGATGAAATAAATAAAAAATTTCTAGACGAACAATTATATGTGATTGCTGAATGGTGGATTTCGTGGTATGCTGATATATTTAACTAGTATGTTAGTAACATTTTACCCTACAAATTAGATAGTTATTAATTGAAAAAGTTCATTCATGATGCAAAATTTTACTGATCGGACAACCCTTATTTATATAAACAATGTAAAGACTTAGACATTTGAAGATGTGTACCAATTAAAGAAACTCATGAAATTATTCAAAAATGTCATGAATCAGATAATGAGGGACATTTTGGAGTTGATAAAACTGCATTTACGATTTTACAATTTGAATTTTATTAGCTTACTTATTTAATGATGTTAATGTATATATATAAACACGTGATTGATGTCAAATAATAGACAATATTTCTAGAAGAAATGAAATAAACCTAAATTTTACTTTAGAAGTTGAAATTTTTTTATGTTTGGGGTTTAGATTTTATTGTACCATTTATACCATCTTCTGGAAAAGTTTATATTTTGATAGATATGGATTATGTTTCTAAATAGATTGAAGATGTTGCTTTACCCCGTTGTGATGATAAGAGTGTTGCAAAATTTTTAAAGAAAAATAATTATTACAGATGGGGGAAGTCATTTTATGAATAGAATAATTTAAACATTAACTCAAAAGTTTGAAATTAAGCACAAAATTGTTAAAGCCAATCATCCTCAAACTAGTGTTCTTGTTGAAGTGTCCAATCGTGATATTAAAAGAATATTGAAAAAAATTGTTAATCCTAATAGGAAATATTGCTCTGTTAGGCTAGATAGGACTGCATATAAAACTCCTATAGGAATGTCACCATATTGACTCATACATGAAAAAACATGTCACTTACCAGTTGAAATAGAGCATAAAAGAATTGAGAAAGATGTTGGAGAGAAATGATTATAACAATTAAATAAGGTTGATGAAATAAAGAATGAATCTTATGAAAATGCTAAATTTTATAAAGAGAAAATGAAAAAATGGCATGATTAGAGGATTATAAGAAGATATTTTGAGCCTGAATAAGAAGTTTTATTATATAATACAATACTGAAATTATTTCTAGGAAAATGTAATTCAAGGTTGTTGGGGCTATTTATTGTGATAAGATTCTATCCTTGTGGAGTGGTTGGTATTAAAGATCCAAAAGCTGGAAGAATGATTAAGGTAAATATGCATAGATTAAAATATTATATAAGAAAAAGTAGCCATACATTTGAGGAGGTCATGATCTGGGTCAACCTAAGTAAACATTGGATACGTCAGCCTAATGACGTTAAATATAGCACTTTGTGAGAGGCAACCTATAGTTATCAGTGTGGATTGATTTGATTGGTGATTGTTGTTATACTAATTTCATGATGTTATAAGGAGTCTTACATGATTAAGTTGGCATAAAACATTAATTTATTGATCAATGCGACATTGGAATGTAAAAATTGGACCTTGGGCAATTTATGTTATTGGCACTTAAGCGCCCCATTACAGTGAGCCTAGAGTCTAAGAGCCCAATCTGACGCTTGGGAGCTACAGTTCGTATAACTCCAAAAAACCACTAAAGTTTGATTTTTAGTCATTCCTTCTCTATTTAAATGATTGTGGATGTGAATTGAGACATCTTCTTCATAATTCTAAGAGTTGTAGTGGAGGAAAGGCTTGATTTTCTGGCTTCATTATTCATGGAGATCAAGAATGAAGGAAATTTTGAAAATAACAAGTTTGTGCATAGGGATGCTCAAACCTATTTCAATGGATTTCTTGCACTGAGTTTGGAGAAGATTACAGACAAATTAGGGAAGATTGAAGAGGAGTTATCCCTTATGCACAGCAAGTTGAGCAATATGTACCACTGATACGAGCACTTGGAGTGGCAGATGAAACTCCAATTCAACCATATGGCGTGTTTCCAAGACTATCTTGTGAGCGTGTATAGCAATAATAAGTGGATAAATGATAAAGTTGCTTAAGAATTCCCTCACGCTCCATTCTACCTCTTGTTCAACTTTAACAATCTATTAGGTAAAAAGGTGGGTGACAACATCATGCACAACTGTTCTTAGACGGATGATTATGTGAAAAATCCATTGGTATTGAGTGTTAATTAGTGGTGTGCCAACTTTGTACTTAAAATGACTCTAGCACTATGAATTTGTGTTTTATGTTCATATTTACTTTTAATTGAGTTTACGTTATGACCGTTTGTAATGAACTTCTGATTATTATAAAAAAAGAGTTAATTTTGTGCTGTTAAAATTTGGTTTATTGTGTTTGAATGCTTGATTTGACTTAATTTTAATAGTTTAGTAGTTGTGTGCATAATTATTGAAATGATGACGAAGCCAATTAACTTTCGAAATGGTTGCTGAATCTAAAATATTATAGTTTAAAAATCTTAGATTTGTTCTTTTTTTTTAAATGACAAAAATTTCCAAAATCTATATTGTTGAGCACTAGTGCCTAAAAGTCCAAACTGGCGCCTAGGCGTCAAACTGGTACAAAACAACTTAAACCACAAATCTCAAACTAGTGCCTGCCATAATCGTTGTGCTTCGTCTTCCTCCTTTTTTTTCACGATTTTATACCTTAGGCCTTCTTTTTCTTGCCAATTTTGAAGATTTTTGGATAAAAATGCTAGAAATCATCATTTTGGGTAAGAGCTTTACTTTGCCTATGAAAATTTTGATTTTCACCTTGTATTTTCTCCATATTATGATTATGATGAAAATAAAAAATTTGGGAGAAATTTGTGGAGAATGCATGGTGAGCAAAAGTTTTTGCTTGGAAAACAGTTGTAGGAGTCCATAAAAATTGATTTTTAGAATTCATTTAGATTTTATTCTAATTTTTTAGATTGAATCCTGGCTCTTAAAATCAAGATGGGCAAAGGTAAGAGTACTTTTGATTCTAGAAAGTTTGTTAGTTGTGGGGCTCAAGATCGATATAGTGAGAATCTTGTTTTAAATAAGCATATTCATGACTAGCATTTCTTTCTCCTGGTTGTACTGTAGAAAGCATTATCATAGCCCGAAGGTGAATGTTTTTGATATTTTACTGCTCATGCCATCATTTCTATTGTTCGGGAATTTTATACGAATTTACCTGAAGATAAAGATGATATGGTTTTTGTTCGAGAAAGGCAATTTTATTTTAATCCCTTTCAGATTAACACATTATTCCAGTTGCTTGATGTGAATTACTGCTTTTATGTTGTTTGACCCTTCTGAGAGAGAGCTGGAGGAAATTATTACTTATCTGACTGATGGACATTGAAGTTGGAAGATAAGAGGTAATAAAAAGGTAAATTTTACTTCTCTACATTGAATACCTCATCTAAAGTGTGGCAACGTTTTATCTCTGCTTGTCTTTTCCCTTCCAACAATTTGAGTGAGTGACTCGGGATAGGGCTCTTTTTAACTATTACATTTAGATGATGAAGCCCATCGTTGTTGGCTCCCTGAATTATAAGGGCAATTTTCATTTTTCTAGAGGAGGGACTACAACTGGTTTGGGTTACCCTTCTCCCATTTTTATTTTATGTAAACAATCGGGAGTTAATTTGAGTCTTAGGAGGAGTTTCTCCATTCACTAAAGTCTATTGGATGGGTTAATGTGGATGCTTATGGAAGAACTCGAGGCAGAGCTATCGATGCACCATCCATTTCAGCCTCGAGACCTTCTACTTCTGGTGCTTCTTCCTTGGACACTGTCATGGAGCAACTATTCATTCAGCAAGGAGATATTTTATCTTTATAGAGTCATATGCAGAATGTAGAAGAGCACGTGGACAATTATGATCAATATTTGTGGAGGAAGAGTGATTATAATTGGACTTTTGATGAGAATTTGGTGAGATTCCTAAAGCCGAGTGGATGGGTTAATGTGGATGCTTATGGAAGAACTCGAGGCAGAGCTATCAATGCACCATCCATTTCAGCCTCGAGACCTTCTACTTCTGGTGCTTCTTCCTTGGACACTGTCATGGAGCAACTATTCATTCAGCAAGGAGATATTTTATCTTTATAGAGTCATATGCAGAATGTAGAAGAGCACGTGGACAATTATGATCAATATTTGTGGAGGAAGAGTGATTATAATTGGACTTTTGATGAGAATTTGGTGAGATTCTTGATGGGTGATCATTCAGTTGAATTTCCTATTTGACCCAGATTTTCTCTGTATGAGAGTCGCAAACTGATGAATAATGATGATGATGAGGAGGAGGAGTAGATCATCTTTATAGAGTCATATGCAGAATGTAGAAGAGCACGTGGACAATTATGATCAATATTTGTGGAGGAAGAGTGATTATAATTGGACTTTTGATGAGAATTTGGTGAGATTCTTGATGGGTGATCATTCAGTTGAATTTCCTATTTGACCCAGATTTTCTCTGTATGAGAGTCGCAAACTGGTGAATAATGATGATGATGAGGAGGAGGAGGAGGAGGAGGAGGAGTAGATCATTTTTTTTCCTACTATTGATCTTTCATGCCAATTTCCTTTATTAGTCACTTTGATGTACTTTTATTAGATTGTGTGTTAAGTTTTTTATCTATTTCAATGCATTGCTGTGTTTAGTTTGCTCCTATTTATTTAGAATTGTCTGTGTGTTAGAGTATTATTTTACTTAGCAAGTTTTATGCTTTACATTTTGATTTTAGATTTACTACTGCTCAACGCCTATTATTACTACATGTACCTGTACTATTTTCCTGTTTAGAAACTTTAGATTTTTCTTTTTCTTCATGCTTATTATGAACTCTATTGTTTTAAATTAATTAAAAATTTAACTTTGGGGGAAGGGATAAATTTTTTTTAAGAGTAAACCTTATTTGTCCTCCATAAACTATATTTTTAAAATTACTTTAACATAACCTATGGTATGTGGTGTTCACTTTAGATAACTATATTTTTAATTTTATAAATGTCATAGTAGACTTAAGTAAAAGTTATAGATAATAAATGTTAGTTCTAGAGTTAAGATATTTAGTATAAGAGTATAGGACTATGCTTTTACTATTCAAAGTAAAGAAAATTTTATTTTTGAAATATTAAGGATCTTAGATATGTACTTAAATAAAAAGAATTGAGACTCTATGAAAAATATTTTCAAAGCTAATACACATTTATCAAGTAAAGAAATGTGAGAAATTTTTAACTTCAAGAAGAGAATAGGGAAGTTTAAAATCATCAAAGACTAACAAGATATAGTAATCCTCACATAAAAAAGGAATGAAAAGAAAGGATTGAAAATGACCCTAAAAGAAAAAAGAAAGGCAAAATCAAAAGAAAAAGAAAAGCAAAAAAAAATGTGAGGATAAGCTTGAGGACATATCTAATGAAAAATTAGCTTCACTTGATTTATCTTAAGGAAAAGGAATTAATTACATTTCTGAACTTAATCTTATCTTTAAAACTATTAGCTTCTTTATTAATAGAGTTCTCATGAAATTCATTTCTTTTAATTTTTTTGGGATTCCAAAGTAGTATGAATTATAGTTATTCTAGAAATGAATTGAAAATCGGAACTCTTAGACTTGATTAATAGATATTCTTACATTTTGGTTCCAACCCGAGTTATTGAAAATTTTTCTAAAGTTTCACTATTGTGTTTATAGAACAAAAGCCAAAGTACTCTTTAAGTAAAATCCACTACCATAAGTTATAAATTTTCTAAGGTTTCATTACATAGTAAAAGTATAAATTTGGGGGAGTCGAATGATGTGTCTTTTTAAAGATACATTTAATGTTCATTTTATGAATATTTTTTATGATGTCAATTTAATGTTCATTTTATGAATATTTTTTATGATGTTACACTTTAATGAAAGGTATTTTTCCTGTTTTTAGTTTCAGATATAGGAAATTTAGTTTTAAGTAAAAGGAACAAAAATTGAAGGCAAAATGATGACATGGAGCAGTGACGCTGATACGCCTAAAAAATGACTGCTTTTTCATATATATTTTATGCTGAATTTTAATGATCTTAAATGATATTACACTTTAAGGGAAGGTATTTTGCATATTTTTTATTCCAGAGACAAGAAATGGAGTTTTGGAGAAAAAGAAGCAAAAATGGTGCAATTTGGAGCAGAAATGAGCAAGAAAGAAAATTTTGTCCTGACACATTTTGATATTGCTTTCTATGCTTAATCTCATTTACACTTCTCACACATTTTTGAATAAAAATACACTTTAAAGAAAGGTTGTTTTTGTTCTTATTTTGTAGGTATATCTGTTAGGAACGTAACACAACTGAAACGAGGCAAAATGGAGCTAAAAGAGAGCCAAACAAAGCAAAATGGTGGACATGTGCAAGGTGGGCCCCCACAGCACCAGAGTCAGCGTTGGCCACGCCAGAGAGCAGAAAACGACATCAAAATGGCACCAAAAGCTCTTGAGATAGTTTGGACGCGATCCTGGGTGAATTTCTAGAGGATTCAAAGTATTTGGACGCTTTTTGGAAGGCTGCTTGAGGCATCTCTTGGGAAATTTGTCCCTACACTATAATAGAGTGCTTTTAGGTCAGAAAAAGTGGTTTGTGTGGTGTGTGTGAGTGAGAAAATTTGGAGAATGTTTAGATATCTTAGAATATAAGTAGAAATGTTGATTTCTACCTTTTTGGAGATATTGGTGGGGGATTTTGAGAGAATATGTAAGGGAATGTTCTAGCATTGCATGGATTAGCAAAAGACTTTGTGGGAGAGATTTTCATCTTTCTTTCAAGGGAAAAAAGTTAAGAATTGTATTCTTCATTATCTTATTATTTTGTAAACACTTATCTAGTGGATTTGCTTTGATGAAGTGAAGTTTTCCGTTGTGTTTTCTTCGTGTTTTGTGATGTGTTTTTCTTACTCTTTCTTCTGATTAGGAAATAGTGGCATGAGAGAATTATGTCATTGTTTTCCTTTTACTTTTATTCTACAATGAGTAGAATTCATGTTTAGGATTTTGGGATGCATGCTAGAAGAAGTTTTAATTATAAATGTGATGGTTTTTACTTGCACTTCATTTGCATTACAAGAAAAGCCTGTTGTAGTATTAAAATTCGTTGTAATTGCATTATGTCCTGAGAGGGCGGTGTAATTCTCAACAAAGTGGAACCACATTTGATTCCATGAAGGAATATTTCATTCATGTAATCAAGTGCAAATAAATAGGAAAATATACATTATTTTGCATAGAATTGGAGATTTTAGGGTGACAGACTAAAACCCCCAATTCGATCTTAATGTTTAAGAACTAAAGCGAGAGTTAGCCTTCTGGCTAAAGGAAGTGGGAACTCTGGAGTGGGAGTCAGTATCCTCCTAGCCCAGCCACAGATTTAGGGACTAAACCTGAGATTAGCCAATGATTTTCTATAACACTGAATCAATGTAGAGAATTAAAATTGCTCCTATTTGGCACATACAATATTTAATGTATCTCATTCCTTTACATTATCTAATTCGCTACATAAGAAGAGTAGTTTTTAACATCTTAAAATTCCCCAAACCAATTCATCCAGAAAGGGTTATCTTTAGAATTAATACTTGCATTAAGTAATAGTTATTATCAGTACATTAAACATTTACATTTAGGAGCAGTTGCTAGATAAAACACCATTTTAATTGACATTCCAATCTAAGGCCTAATAGTAGTAGACTAGAACTTTGGCTAAGGACCTCTTACCTCGCTTCCCTGTGGGATCGATAAATGGGACTCCATTAGAGCCTTATATTACTTGAGTGATATGTATACTTGCGTTTATATCATTGTGACTACATAGAATATATAAAATTAAGCATATAAAAAAAT
>NW_018225594.1:0-4848 GCF_001263595.1 Phalaenopsis equestris | reverse complement strand
AATCAATATATGAAGCATGAGAAGGATTTAAAGAACTCCTAAGAAAGTGTCCACACCATAATTTATTATATTGGTTAAAAATTCAAACATTTTACAATTGGAGGTTTATAATTGACGCTGCCGCTGGTGGATCATTAATGTCAAAATCATTTGATGAAGCATATGTGTTAATTGAAGAAATGACTACAAATAAATTTCAATGGCCCTCTACAAGGGTAAATCCTAAAAAAGTAGTCAGTGTTTATGATACAGATGTGATTGCAATTCTTGCATCTCAGGTTGCTACAATATCAAGGAAGTTGGACCAATTTGGAATGAACCAACCTCAATTTACTCCAGTAAGTGAGGAAAGTTCAGTGGGGTATATGATTGATTCTAACTTATCAGATGAGACTTTATATACCATAAACAACCCATATTCTAACTTTTACAACCCAAGTCAAAAGAACCATCATAATTTTAACTGGTATCATACTACTTGGGATGGAAACCAACAATGGGAAAATAATCATGCAAATCTTAATGGGAATTGGAATAATCAGAGGAACACAAATTCTAGACCTTCATCTTCATTGGACTCTAACAATGACCAACTATTTGAGGATAAGAAGTTGTCTACAGAAGAAGTGGTATTGCAATTGGGAAACCAGTTGCAAGGACAAAATGCTGCGATTAGAAACATAAAGAATCAACTTGGATAAATTGCTAATTTTAATTCACTTAGCAATAGTCCCTAAGAAACACTTACTAGCAACACTGAGATCAACCCTAAAGAGAAAAATGATGAACAAATAGAAGTTGTCCAATTAAGACGTGGAAGAGAGATTTAGGATGTGTCCGAAAATAGAAAGAGAAATAAAGAAAAATAAAAGTCCCGACGAACATGTTTCTAAGGATCTAGGAAAATTAATATCTCCAACTCCAAATAATATCAATTTAGAAAGACCACCACCTCAATTTCCTCAAATACTTACACAACATGTAGACAACATGAGTTAGATAAAAAATTTTCAAAGTTCATGGACGTACTTAAGAAGATTACGATAAATATTTCTTTCACTGAAGCTTTGAAACAGATGTCAAGTTATGCAAAGTTTATGAGCGAGATATTAAATAAGAAAAGGAACTTTGGGGATTACGAGACAGTTGCAATAAGCGAGGAGTGCAGTGCTATAATTCAGAAAAAACTTCCTAAGAAACTTAAAGATCCTTCTAGCTTGATAATTCCTTATGTATTTGAAGAAAGATTATGTGAAAAAGCTTTATGTGATTTAGGATCGAGCATTAATGTGATTCCTCTAACTATATTTAAAAGGTTAGGTTTAGCTAATATTTCTCCCACTATTATAACCCTTCAGTTAGTTTATCGATCTATCATTTATCCAAAAGGGGTTATAGAAGATGTGCTTGTTAAAGTGGATAAATTTATCTTTCCTATGGACTTTATTGTATTAGATATGGAGGAAGATAAAGAATATCCCATTATTTTGGGGATATCTTTTCTTATTACTAGCAAGCTATGATAGATGTGCAAAAAGGAAAGTTGACTATGAATATTAATGACCAAGAAGTCACTTTTGATGTTTTAAAGGCTATGAAGTATCCAGCTAAGAGAAAAGATAATGATTGTTTTTGGATGGATGAAATTGATTATCTAAATAAAGACCATTTCCAAAAAAGTTTTGAGAGTAAGTTAACAGATGAGATCAAAATGGACTTTCATGATGAGTCTAAAATATTGTTTAAAGAAGATTGTATGTATGTTTAGGAGAGGTGTGAAATGATGGACATTACCAAAAATAGTAAACTTTTAACTCCATCTGTTGAAAAATCTCATGAACTTAAAATGAATATACCCTATATAATTTTAAAGCATATTTACTTAGGGAATTCATCTACACCGCCAGTCTTTATATATTCATATTCGACTCAATCACAAGATGAACCTAAATTGAATGATGAAATTAATAAAATATCTCCTATGAAAGAGTTATTCAAAGTCGCTGAATGGCATATTCCGTTGTATACAGACAAAATGAATGAGATTCTGATGTTGGGGCAGATTATTAATGCAACTAACAGTTACCCCCCAGAGATTTTACCTAGTGACCCTAAGATAAATTTTAAAGAGATGAATGATGAGCAATATAAAGTTATCGACCTAATATTTAGAAGAGAATTCAAGGATATGTTTTAAAAGAACTTTGAGTTGAGAGATGAGGATAAGGATATTGAAAGGCCAATGGAAGAAATTTTTGAAGAATTAGAAAGAAATATAGCAAGACAACCTCAATCATTTACTCTGTACAAAGAGGAAGAATTAGAAGATAACTTAAAAGATAAGAGTAACCTAGAAGATTTTGATCCAGAATCTAAATTATCTAGAGAGAATCCGATCCAAAATTTTGGAGATCATGAAGTATCACATAAAGATCCATTTCTTATAAATTTTAAGGATGATATTAATTTGAAAATTGAGAAAATTATTAGAAAAATATTGGATCTAGAAAGAAATATGAGGAATAAGGATATGAATCAATATGAAAAGGAAGAGTTGAAAGAAAAAATTTAAATTTGAGGACTTTGTAGGAATCCCTGGATCTGGAAAAGATGGGTAATTAATCAAGGATTACTTAAATGGAATTTTGATCCAGATGGAATTATTTGTTGGGCTAGCGACGTTAAACCAAGCGCTATATGACGTTAAACCAAGCGCTATAAACCAAGCGCTATATGGGAGGCAACCCAAAGTTATCTCTGTGGTTTGATTTAGTGTGCTTGAGAGTTATGATTGTTAGTGTTGCATTGTGTTTGTTTTAGTTTGGATGATTAGTTTGAATGATGTTTGGTAGATATTTGGATTGTATGTGTTTGATTTGTTTTTTGAGTGTCATGAGGGAAATGATTTCTTAACTTCTTATTATGGTTAGACTTGTATGTTCTCTTGTAGTAGTTGGATTGACTAATCTACTACAACACAGGTCTTACCCGAACTTGAGTTTTAGAAGAGACATTATAAATTTATCAATGAAAATTCCATCTCAATTTTGTTACTTCCTTTCACTAACTTTGGTTTCATTTGATAGGAGTTGCTAACCTATTTAATGAGTAACATGTGGATGATTTTACACTATCCTTATAACTACTAGAGGTGCTTAATTAATGGGATATGGTAACACCTGATGTTGGTGTTCGTGACCCAATGTATTAGGGATATTCTTATCTTTGGGATTAAAATCTATAAAATCATTTATAAGAACCCAATATATATGTGTAGTGATTCCGTTAGAAATTGGAAGTAGTTAGTGCGAAGTGATGTGATGGAGGAAGAATTGACCTCATTTATCTTGTTTGTTTGTTTGTATTTGTGTTACAATTTTGTAAGACTTGAAGAACATTTTTATATTCCAATGCTGATACATGTTAAGCTATTTATACTTTTGTTTAGTTTAGATTTACTTTCTACTACATGTTTTCTATCCTGATAAATAATGGTAGATATTTGTTATAGAGATTTGTGATAGATAAATTTTCTAAACATTTTTCTTCCGACTTATATTTTATGCACTAAATGTTATACATGTTAAAAAAAAATTTTGGGGGTAGGAAGAAAAATAGATTTTAAAGTTAATATACTTCTTTTTAGTTTAATATTATTGCAAGCATGTTTTAGGCTAGATTTACTTTCTCTTGCAGTCATTCTATCCTGATTATACATGTATATGAATTTGATAGGATGTTGTAGTAGCTAGTAGATTCAATTACTTTTTCTTCCTGCTACATTTTATGGAATTAAGTGTAAAATATTTAAAATGCAAGTTTGGGGAAAAGAAAATTTTCTTTTGAAAATAATGAAACTAAATTTTATTTATCCTCAATTAGCTATATTTTAAAAATTGAATTTAACATGACATTTAACATGACCTTTGGTATTAAAAGGCTAACTTTTGATAATTATATTTGTGTTTCTAAATATATAGTAGACTTAAGTAAAAGTTTTCAATAATGAAAGTTGATTCTAGAGTTAAGATATTTGGTACGAAAGAATAAGACTATGCTTATTATATTTAAAGAAAAGAAAATTGTATTTTTGAAGTATTAAGAATGTTAGAGTTTCATGTAAGAAGAAAAGAATGAGGCTTTATGAAAAATCTTCAGAGCTAATATGAATTAAAAAGTTATGACCAGAAGTATGGCCTTGCTAACATCTATCCCTTTTCAAATCTCTCCATGTCTAGGTCATCATCACTGTAGAAAAAAGCAAAAGAAAGGATTAAAAAATGATCCTAATAGAAAAAAAAAACAAAAAAGAAAAGAAAAGTATGTGAAGTATGTGAGAAAAAGCTTGAGAAGATGCCTAATCAAAAATTGGCTTCACTTGAATCAACTTGAGGCAGAAGGCTTTATTACATTTTCTAAACTTGTATTTGAGTATTAGTATCATTACTAATAAAGTTCTCATTAAGTTCTTTTTCATATGGATATTCTAAGTGACTTTAATATGACAAATTACAATTCTTCTTTGAATGGATAGAGAATCAGAAATCTTAGACTTGACTACTGGATGTTCTTATACTTTTAGTTTTGAGTTTTAAAAATTTTTCTTAAGTTGTACTATTATATTTAGTAGACCAAATTATAGAAATTTAGAAGTTAAACTCTCTATCATTAGTCATAACTTTTATGTAGTAAATGTGTTACTTGAGGACAAATAACAGTTACGTTTGGGAGATTTTGATACGCCTATGTTGACCTCATTTTTTGTTGAGGTTTAGTTTTTCCTCTTTAGTAGCTTAGGGTCTAGCCATAGGACTTTTCCTGTTGACTATTCCTAGAAAACTAGACATG
>NW_018225593.1:4057-4704 GCF_001263595.1 Phalaenopsis equestris | reverse complement strand
GTGGGAGAGGGAAAGGGAGATAAAAAGAGAAAAAGAAGGATTGGAAAGAGAGAAGAAAGATGGTGAAAGGTTGAGAGAGAACATATATAGAGAAAGGTGAGAGGAGATAGAGATAAAAAAAGAGAGTGACAGACAGAAAGAAGGTGAGAGAGGACAAAGAGATGTGCATAAGGAGCCCTTCCTCTTCTTTTATCCTCCTCTCACTCTCGCATTCTTTGATGCTCTCCCTCTTCTCTCACTCTCTCTTTCTTATAAACGAGAAAGGGAGATAGCAAAAAAGAGAAAGCGAGAAGAGAGAGGAAGAGGGAGAAAGTGTGTGTGACGGAGAGGCAAGAGTGAGTGAATGAGTGAGTGAGAGAGAGAAGTGGAGAACAAAAGATGGATCAAAAGAATGAGAGGGGAGGGAGGAAGAGGGAGCGAGTGTTTGTGTGTGAAAGAGGGAGAAGAGAGAGATACGAGAGAGATCGATCGGAAGTGAGAGGAATGAGAGAGCAAGAGTGAGAGAATATGGAGAGAGAGAAGTGTGGAAGAAGGAGAGGTAAATAGGAAGAAATATATAGAGTGAGAGAGAGAGAAAGAAGAAGAGAGAGGATGTGAAAGAAGGAGAGGTAAATAGAAATGGTGGAGGGCATGAGAGAGAGGGAGGG
>NW_018225593.1:2021-2962 GCF_001263595.1 Phalaenopsis equestris | reverse complement strand
TTCTCATTATCTCACACTCATTTTCTCACTCTTGTCTCTAATTTGCTATATCTTGCTCTTTTCCTTCATTCTCCCTAACCCCTCTCCCTTCTTCCCCCTTTCACTTTCTCTCTACCTCACTATCTCTAACTAACAATTTTTTCTGTCATCTTTCCACTTTTTTCTCCTTCTCCCAAAGTTCTCTCTTTTTTTTTCTCTCTTACTCTTCTCTCTATAGCTCATTTTCTCTCACTTTCTCTCTCTCTCCATCTCTCTCTATCACTCTCCTTCCCCCACCCTCCCTCCATTTCTCTCTTCTTAGCTCCCTCTCCATCCCACCCCTATCCTCTCTTTTTAACACTACCTCCTTCCCTCCCTTTCTCTTCTTCTCACACTTTCTAACACCATCATCTCAATCGCCCTCTCTCACTCTCTGTCTTATGCTCTCATTGCCTCTTGTTTTCTCTCTCTATCACTCTTTCTCTTGCTGTTATCTTTCTCTTCGAACTTTCTTCTGTTCTTTCTCTCTCTCATTCTATCACTCTCCAACATTAACCCTCTCAAACTCTCTCTTACTCTATGTTATGTTACTTTCTCTCTCTAAACAAATTTGCTTCTTACCCCACCCTCTCTCACTCTCTTTATCTCTCTCTCTCACCCCTTTGAATGTCTATCCTTTTCGCTTTTACTTTATCTCTCACACTGTTCTCTATTTCTCTCTTCTCTCTCTCTCCCTTGCTTTCTCACTTTTCCCTCCCTTATCGCTCCCTCCCTCCCTCCCTCTCACTCTATCTCGCTTTTACTTTATATCACTTTCATTACTTTATCATGAGTCTTTAAGATATCACAAAATATCTGTTCCCATTATTTTGAAGCTCTAATATGCTCCTTCCTCCATCCCCCTATTTCTCTCTCAATCTTTTTTTTTTTTTTTTTTGAAATAACAACCCCTGCGTTTTGTA
>NW_018225593.1:0-2011 GCF_001263595.1 Phalaenopsis equestris | reverse complement strand
TTCCTCCCCCCTTCCTCCCCAACCATCCAACTCTCCCTCTCTCCTTCTCTCTCTCATTTCTCTTCTCCTCTCTCATTTTAACTCCCTCCCTCTAACTCCCTCTCTTTTCCTTAGCTCTATGTGTCTCTTATTATTCTATCTCACTCCATATCCCTCCCTCCCTCCCTCCCTCCTTCCTTCCCCCTTTCTTGCTCGCTTTCCTGTTTATCTCTCTCTGTCCACCTCTCTATATTTCTCCTCACTCCCTCACTTTCTCCATCTCTTTTGTGCCTTCAACCTCACTCTCCCTTTATCTTTCACTCTCTCTTTACTAAGAGAGATAGAAGAAGAGATTATGATAGGTAAGGAGGGTGAGGAGAGAGCAAGAGAAAGATGGGCAGCGGAGAGTGACGATGAGAGAGAAAAAATAACAAGAGAAAAATCAGAGAAGAGATAGAGATGATGAGAGAGAAAATAGTGTGTGAGAGATTAGGAGAGAGAGCGTGAGAGTTAGAGAGAGAGCTAGAGCAAAAGAGGAAAGAGAAAGAGAAGGACAAATGAGAAATACATAGAGAAAGAGAGAGAATAAGTGGAAAAGAGCAAGAGATAGAGAGTGAGAGATTAAGAGAGTGAGAAAAAAATGAAGGTAATGTGAAAATGAGTAAGAGAAAGAGAGTGATGGAGGGAGAGGAGAGTTATGGAGAGAGAGGAGAGATATGGAGAGAGTGAGAGCGATAAAAAGAGTGTGAGAAAAGAGTGAGTTCTAGAATGAGAGAAAGAAAGAGCAAGATAGTGGGGGAGAGGGTGGGAGATAGAGAGAGAATGACAAATAGATAGATATATGTAAAGAGAGAGGTTAATAGTTTAAGCGAGAGATATACCGAGAAACAGAAAACATGAAAGAGAATGAGAGTAAGGGAGACATAAGGGAGAAGTGAGAGAGGTAGGGAGTGTAGGGAGGGAGTTTAGGAGGGAGAGTGATAGTGAGATAGACATAGACAGATTGAGCGAGAAAGTGTGTGTGTTAGTGAGAGAAGAGAGAAAAGGAGAGTTTAAGTGTGAGAGGAGGGTTAGGAAGATAAAGTACGAGATAGAGTGAGAGAGAGAGCTTTAGGGAGGGTGGGAGGGAGCAAGAATGAGCAATCAAGAAAGAGAGATTGTGTGTGTGTAAGAAAGTGTGTGAGAGAGGGAGAGAAAAAATAATGCATGGGAGAGGGATAGTGAGACAGGGAGGTTAAGGATGGGGAGAGAGAGATATGTGGAGCGAGAAAGGGAGGGAGAGAAAAAAAAAAGAAATCTAAAGAGAGTGAGAGGCAATGATGGTTTATGATAGAGAAAGGAGATGTGAGAGGTGTATGAGAGAGAAATATTCCCCCTCCCTTTTCTCATTCTCTCTCTTGCACCCAAACTTTTTTTTCTCTCTCTATTCTTTTTCTATCTCTCCTTCTCTCTCTCTCCATATCTCTATTCCATTCTCTCACTCTCCCTACCTCACTCTTACTCTTCATCTCTCTCATACTAACAACCTCACTCACTCCCACTCGCTTTCTCCCTTTTTCTCCTCCCTCTCTTTCCACCATTTCTTTTATCTCTCACTCTCTCTCTTTATCTCTTTCTCCCCATTTCTAGCTCTTGCATGATAGAGGATATAGAGATAGTGAGATAGATTGAGAGTGAAATAAAATATAGTAAGAGAAGTGAGAGTTAAGGAAGTGGGCAAGGGAGAAAGGGAGGAAGAGAGAGTCCGAGAGAGTGGAGGGATAGAGAGAGATGGAACAACCTCGCTTACTCCCACTCTCTTTATTTCTTTCTCTAACTCTCTCTCTCTCTGAATCTCTCTATTCCTTTCTCTCACTCTCCCTCCCTCACTTTTACCATTCATCTCTCTCATACTAATAACCTCACTCTCCCAACTCCCTTTGTTTTTTTTCTCCTCCCTCTCTTTCCACTGTTTCCCTTATCTCTCACCCTCTCTCTCTCTTTAACTCTTTCTCCCTATTTCTACCTTTCACATGATAGAGGTAGGAAGGGA
>NW_018225592.1:0-965 GCF_001263595.1 Phalaenopsis equestris | reverse complement strand
TGTTATATTGTTGAGATTGTTTGTTATATTGTGAAACTTTGCTTTGTCGTTATGTTGAGTTGTGAACTGTAGTTTGTAGAACTGTTTTCATTTATGGAATTCAGTTTAGTTCTGTTGTTAATTTTAGTATTTTGTTAAATGTACTGTAATTAACTCTTTCTCAACAGATTTTATATGTATTATGCACAATTTAATGTATAAACTCTTGTAGCTTTTTATATTAGCACCTGTCATATTTCAGAATTAAGTTTCAAAATCAGAACCTTCAACAGGTATGTCTATGTATTTAATGTTTTCTCTCATCTTTTATTTTTCAATTCTTCATGCTAAAACATTTAAAAATTTAAGTTTGATGGGGAAAGAAATTTTTTTTTAAAAAAAAGAAAGAAACTTAATTTTATTTATCCTCACTTAGCTATATTTTCAAAATAAAAATTTAAATTTAACATGGCCTTTGGTATTAGAGGTTAACTTTAGATAACCATATCTATGTTCCTAAATATATAGTAAATCGAAGTAAAAATTTTCAATAATAAAGGTTAATTTTAGAGATTAAGATATTTGGTATAATAGAATAAAACTATGTTTTTCTATTCTAAGTAAAGAAATTTGTTTTTTTTTTTTTGAAATATTAAGAATCTTAAAGGTTCATGTTTATCAAATAGGAGAACTATTAAATGCAGAGATTCCTGCGAATTAAAAATATTAAATGCAATCAAGTTTTTTACTTTAAGAAGAGGATAGTGAAGTTTAAAATCATTAAAGGCTATCCAGACATAGTAATCCTCACATAAAAAAAAGAAAAGAAAAGAAAAGAAAAGAAAAGAAAAAGAAAAGAAAATAGATGGGAAGAAGCTTGAGGAGATGCCTAATTAAAAATTGGCTTCACTTGAATCAACTTAAAGAAGAAAACTTTACTACAATTTCTATACTTATATTTGAGTATTAACTTATTTAATAGTAAA
>NW_018225591.1:6759-10328 GCF_001263595.1 Phalaenopsis equestris | reverse complement strand
AAATTTTTCTAGATTTCTTATGGCACCTAGATCGAGCAAAAGAAAAATAGAACATGCCGAGCAAAAGTTTGTTAGCTTTAAAGCTAGAGCTCGATTTCATAATCTTCAAGAAAATAAGAAAGTGATTTCGGATTGAGGTATCAAAAATTCGGGAGGAGAAGTTGAACGATTGATTATTGCTCGTTAATGGGAAAGCTTCTACTATTTTACTTCCGATGCGATAGCTGGGATAGTTGTGGAATTTTATGTCAACTTTCCGGAGGCTTCTGATGATTTTGTTTTTGTTCGAGGAAAAAGGGTGAAGTTTAATCAAAGAAAAATAATTGAGTTTTATCAGTTAGAAGATGTTTATAGATGCTGATATCATTCATTCTCTGCCACAAATGAGGCCTTAGATGAGGTTATTTCTTTTCTATCTGGTGAGAAACGGGCTTGCAAAGTAAAGAATGGAGTTAAAGTCAACTTTCCCTATTCTATGTTAAATGTGGTATCTAAGGCCTAGCATTGTTTTATTTATGGGAGGATGATTCCAACAAACCATCATAGTGAAGTGACCAAGGATGAGCCATCCTGAACTACTGTATTCAGCAAGTGATGGATATAAATGTAGGCTCTATCATTTATATGAACACTCGATCTATTGCTCTAGGAGAGACCAGTGGTGGATTGGCACACTCTACTCTCATTTATACACTTTGTGAGCTTGCAGGAGTTGATTTCAGACCTGCTGATTAGAGGATTGAGCCTCAGAGACATATAGGACCTGCAAACATTAAGACTTTTGACTCCACATTGATTGGAGATCTGGAAGTAAGGTTAGGGATATTCCTTCTACTTCTAGGACCCATACTTTTAGTGAGCCTACTTCAAGTGACCCAAGTAATAGGGAGTTATTGGACTAAATGATGATTTAGCAAGGAGATATTTTGAGGATGGATCATTGAATGCAGAACATGAAGGCCAGAAATGTCATACAAATGATCTGATTCACCAGAAGTTTGAGTATGATGCTGCTTATGATGATGCTTTAGTGAAATACCTGAGGGGTGATCATACAGTTTAGTTCTTTATTCACTTTGCTTACTCCATATTAGCAGTAGAAGTTAGTTATTAATGATGAAGAAGATGATGACTTGTGATCTTTTTGTTTGTTTATTTATTTGTGTTGTACTTTGTGATTGTATTGTTTGTTTTGTGATATTATTGAGACTCTGTTGTTATGTTGTAATGTGAAACTATAATGTGTAATACTATTTTTCTGTAAAACTATTTTCATTTCTAGAATTTAGTATAGTTTTGTTGTTAGTTTCAACACTTTGTTATATGTATTGTATTTAACTCTTTCTAAGCAAATTTTATATATATTATGTGCAGCTTAATGTTTTAAGCCTTGTAGTTTTTCATATTAGCACCTGCAGTATTTCAGAATTTAATTGTAAAAATCAGAATCTTCAACAGGTATGAATTTTCATTATGTTTTTAATGCTTTCTTTCACCCTTTTTATTTTTAAATTTTAGGGGGGGGGGGGAGAAAAAATATTTTAAAAAAGAAAAGAGAGAACTTAATTTTAGTTCTCCTCACTTAACTATATTTTTTTTGAAAATTTTAAATTTAACATGACCTTTAGTATTAAGGGTTAACTTTGGATAACTATATTTATGTTTCTAATTATATAGTAAATTTAAGTAAAAACCTTTCAATAATAAAGGTTAATTCTAGGACTAAGAAATTTGGTAAAAGAGAATAAGATTATGCTTTTCTATTTTATGTAAAGGAATTTGTATTTTTGAAGTATTCAAAATCTTAAAAGATTCATGTAAAAAGAAAAGAATTAAAATTTATGTAATTTTTAAGTTAATATAAATTTTTTAAGTCAATAAATGTAAAAAGTTTTTAATTTTAAGAAAAGGATAGTGAAATTCAAAATCATTAAAGACTATCCAGAAATAGTATTCCTCACACACATACATAAAAAAAAAGAGAAGAAGAAAGAAACGAAAAAGGGGATCAAAAATGATCCTGAAAAGTAAAAAAAAAAAAAAAGAAAAAGATGTGGGGGAGAAGCTTGAGGAGATGCCTAATTAAAAATTGGCTTCACTTGAATCAAATTAAGCAAAAAGACTTGGACACATTTTTTAAACTTTTTATTTGAGTATTAGCTTAATGATTAGTAAAGTCTTATAAAGTTCTTTTTCATATGAATTTTCTAAGTGAATTTAATATGACAAATTGCAATTTTTCTTGAAAGAAATAGAGGATCATAAATCTTAGACTTAATTACTGAATATTCCATCACCTTTAATATTAACTTGAGTTGTTTTGAATTTTTCTTAAGTTATACTATAATGTTTAGAGAACTTAAATAGGGAAGTCTAGAAGTTAAATTCTTTACCATAAGTCATATTTTTATGTAGTAGAGGAGTTACTTGAGGACAAGTAACATGTATGTTTGGGGGATTTTGATACACCAAAAATATATGCAATAGAAGTTAAATTCGTTACTATAAGTCATATTTTTATGTAATAGAGGAGTTACTTGAGGACAAGTAATATGTAAGTTTGGGGGATTTTGATACAACAAAAATATATGCATTTTTAAATCGATATTTTATACTTATTTATAGTGATATTGCACCTTAAAGCAAGGTATTTTGATGTTTTCTTGTAGGTTGTTGATTTTTAGCACTTAAAGCAAAAAGGAAGCAAATAGAATGGAATTTGGAGTCAAAATGACGTTTTTGAAGGAGTACTCAACGCTGGCGCCGCCAAGGGCAGCGCCAAAGGCGCAGACCAACAGAAGAGCTGATATTTTTACTCAGCGCTGATAGTGTCAGAACTAGCGCCGACGGCGCCAAAGGCGCTTCAACCCTCGTTTCTAGAAGGTTTGATCTATTTGGAAAATTTTTCAATAGTTTTTGGAAGCACCTATGGGAGAACCGACCTTGGGCTTTATTTGGGGTCGAAATTCATCAGGAAATGGATTCCTTTTCGCTCTAAGACATTCCACCACGCTCCATTTTTGCCATTCTTCATAATCCATCTACATTCCACCACCATATTAGAGTCTATTAGTGTTTTTTCTCTTGTAGTTTAGAGTTTTTGTGGTGAGATTTAGCGTGAAACTTTGTGCAAGAGTGTTGGAGAAGGAGAAAAGTGAGAGACATCTTCTTCTTGCATTTCTAAGGAAACGCGACAAGGGATTTGCTTTGAGAAAGAGTTTCAGATAAATATTGTTTGTTTATTAATGTTGTATGAACTTTCTTTTATATATAAAATTTGTGTTTTGTTGTTTCTTTCTCATGTAGTCTGAGTAGTTCCCTCTATCTTTCTCCCTACTCTGAGATATGGTGAAATGAAGAGGTAATATGATGTGCCAACATTAAAATATAAAGTAAATTGTGATTATTTTTCAATTCCAAACTTAATTTATATTTTGATCTGGCCAATTGAATTGTTAAAATATGTTGTGAAACATATGAAGCGGGAAATGGAGTATGAGCTCTACAACAGAGTGAGGATCACATTTGATTTCATGGAGGAGAAATTTGTTCATGGAATTAAGTGCAAA
>NW_018225591.1:6058-6643 GCF_001263595.1 Phalaenopsis equestris | reverse complement strand
ATAGAGTGGGAGCCGGTATCCTCTTAGCCTAGCCACAGATTTAGGGACTAAACCTAATATTAGCCAAAGATTTTCTATTCACTATATATAGGTAGAGAATTATAACTGCACATATTTGGCACAATAGATATTATAAATATTTATCTCATCTCATTTCACCATAACCTGATTGTAGTGGGAAGGATACTTTTTCGCATAAGAAATCTTCATTACCTAAACATAGTTAGTAGATAAGTATTTACATTTTAAAATTTGCATTTTTGTTTTGTTGATAGTTAAGCACTTTAGTTTTGATAACATCTTAACATTCAAAATTATTGATAGTGATTTCATTTGATTATTTGTAAATTTCCTAGTAAAACTTATCATTGCAAATTTACATCTTCCCTGTGGGATGGATATTTGGGGCTTAAATAGAAAGTCCTTTATTACTTGATAACGATATGTATACTTTTCTAGAATCTCATTATTAATTTCTATAATTATATATATATATATATTTATTAAAACTTACTTTTCATACAAGGATCAAGTTTTTGGTGTTGTAGTGGTGTCAACTTCATAAATCCTTACATATATAAATTC
>NW_018225591.1:0-5714 GCF_001263595.1 Phalaenopsis equestris | reverse complement strand
TGGAAAATTGAAGTTTAGGTGTAAAAGGCCATTCAGAGTTATAAAAGTCTATCCTTATGGGGCGGTTAATATTGAAGTCCTCAAGACTGGAAAAATATTTAAAGTGAATTGGCACAAATTAAAATCGTATTTTGATGGTCAAAGACCAGCTTTCAAGGAGAAAGTAATGTTGGGTCACCCAGAATAAGACTGGGAATGTTGGGCTCACGACATTAAACCAAGCTTTTTGTGGGAGGCAACGCATATGTATCGTTGTTAGTTAGTTGTTGAGTTTTTTTTGTTTGATATATTTTACATATATTTATATTTAGGTGTTTATGTAGTCCGTATATTTGATAAAATATTTAGAAACATATTTATTTGCCTAATTTATGAAAAAATTAAGAATTTATTGGAACAAAATCAAAACGGCAAAAATTTTGGAACTGGCGCATGATGCACAACTGTCGAGAGTGCTAGCCCAAGTCGCGCTAGATCGGTACATGATACGCCGCGACATGATACGCCGCTGGTTCAAAAATGTTTAAAATGTGTCAAATGGTGGTTTTTGGTGGTTTTTTGTGGTTGCTTCTCGATATAACTCCTAAAAAATGACTCCAAACCATATTTTAGAGGGGAAAATGAGGGAACAGTCATAAATTTTCAATTTTTATGGCTTCCCACTCTAGAAACTCCGCTAGATTTGGAATTTTCAATTGGAGGAAGTTTGTCAATTTAGATAAAAAGAATTTACATGATCGAGTTCTAGTGAAGGAGAGGCTTATCAAAGAAAGGGGATTTCTAAATCCAGGATTCGACGCGCCGAATACTCGAGTAGAAGAGACTTCTGCGCAGAGGCGATGGGAAATGCTCTGTTACAATATTGTTGTTTTTGTTGTTCCTGTAATAAAAGAATTTTATGAAAATATTCATGGGATCAACCAAGGAATAATTTACATAGAAGGTATGTTTGTACAGTTCACTCCTTCAAGAATAAATGATATGTTTATGATTGAAAATGTGTCTATCTGCCATTGCGCGAACTTTACCCCTACAAGAGAGAATATGAATGAACTCTACTGCTACCCTACGGATGAAGATGGAAATTAGGAGACCAGAGATGATGGAAATGTAAGTTTTCCTTTGTCATTTTTAAATTCAGTTTCAAAAGCCTAGCACTTCTTTATTGCATCGAAATTACTCGTTACCATGACAATTTGTAAGGTCACTAAGTAGAGTGTAATTCTGAACTATAATATTCAAATTGAAAAAATCTATTGATGTTAGAGCTATTATTGTAAAATCAATTTTGGGTTTGATGGTGAATGGATCTGCAATTAGACTAGGATATCCATCCACTATTTTCCTACTTTGCAGTCAATCACAAGTACCTTATGAAAGTTGGGAAAAACTGCTACTTTATTAGAAGTGGATAGATCCAAAAGTCTACTACAACTGTATTGGAATAGGAGATGAAAATGATATGAATGTACTGATGGATCAAGGATCTCAGAATTCATCACCTGTTCAACTATAATGCAACTCGAGTGCTTTTTCAAAGAGGATCTAAAAGATAGAGAAAGAGGTGCAGAATCTCATGCAAGTGATTGAGAATATTACTGAAATGCTGGATCATCTGGATTGGAGATTGAAGGAACATTTTGAACATATAGGGCATATTGAAGATGGATTGGTACGTATGTTCAAGAAACATGCTTGGATTGAGGAGGAAAATTCAACTGATGAATTTCCATTTCAACCCTTCTACAATATGTATGTGCATTACCAATCAATGGGAGATATCCAGAAGGATGATAGTGAAGATGATGTTTGATCTTAATTTATGCACGGAATGTTTTATGTAGTGCAGTTTATTTTAGTTTGTTGTGTTGGATTACATTTCTTTTCTAATGAACACTATCTATGTTTATGTTTTGAATTTTGAAGTTTAGATTTCAGTGTTAGGATGTTGGTTTGCCTTAGAACACTAAATTTGATGTTTGTTGGCTTGAAAAATGTTAGTTTATCATAGGGTGTATTTTATATATAAATGTGAGTTTTGTGTTGTTTGTGAAATTTATATGTTAGTGTGATGTTTATATATGCTTATAAAGGTTTATTTGAGTCAAATAGAGGCTGACATGAAGTGGTATGATTTAGATTTCCACAGAAATTGAAATCTAAAAAACTTGAGGTCTGGCGCATGAAGCGCCAGATTGTCGCATGATTCTCCAACTTATAGAGCCTCTATGCATGATGTGCCAAAGGTCTGAACATACTATATTACCTAGAGATTCACAAAATCACACGGACAAACTCCATTTTTGTTGCTTGATTCTTCTTCTACCTCAAGACCTTGGTCTATAGAATCACATTGTGGGAGAAAGCAAAGAATTTGGAGGCTTAAAACTATAAATATCATCTTCTCTTGGTAAGAGCTTCACTTTAACTTAGAATTTTTTTACTTTCATCATGGATTTTAGGAGATCCAAAAATTTGGATTTTTTTATGAAAATTCTTGAAGAAAATCATGGTGAAAAGTTTCTTACCAAATCACCTTACTAGAGGAGCTAGATTTTTTATTTAGTAATTTATTTGGACTATATTTGGATTTTCATTCATTTTTTAAATGGCTCCTTGAGTTAAAAGAGGAAGGCCGTCCAAGGACTTTGATGCACGAATTTTTTCAGTTTTAAAGCCCAGCAAAGTTATGATACTTAGATGGAGACAAAAATGAATGATCCAAGAACTGCCATTTGCAAACCCGGTGGCAAAGTTGAGAGACTAATTCTTACCAAAAATTGGGAAAGATTCTGCTACTTTACTGTCATAGCAATTGTCCAGATGGTTCAGAAGTTTTATGTAAACCTGAGATTCATTATTGATGATCACATCTTGGTGAGAGGTAAGTAGGTTGATTTAACTGCTGATCAGATCAACTCTTTTTATGATTTAAGGGGTGCGTTTTTTGATGAATACGCTGCATTTGTGATGAATGCTTCATCATTGGAGGAAGTGATTGCATTTTTTATTGATGGAAGACGGGAATGGAAGAATAAGAACAACAAGATAGTTAGCTCCCTGATTCCATGTTAACTCTTCAGTCAAAAATATGGCGCCACTTCATTTCTGTGAGACTGTTCCTAACAAATCATTTAGTTGATGTTACAAAAAACAGAGTTGTGCGAAACTGTTGCAGTCAGAAATGAAGGAGGTAGTAGATGTTGGTGCACTTATAGTTCAACATGCTTAGAGTATAGCTGGTAGTTCTACAGTTGGAGGATTGGGATACCCTGTCTTGATTTTTACGAGTAGAATCCCATAAAAATGAAGTGAGATTACAGCCACAGAATCTGATCGGGAGGCATATGATTCAAAGAGTAGAATCATTTGTTGAGTCTAGAAGTGGAAAAAGGGATAGGCCCTCTACATCTGCTATAGGGATATCTACTTCTCAATCTATATCGCTTGAAGGTATTATGGATCACCTCATGATTCAAAAAATGGATATAATTAATATTCAAACTCAGTTGGGAGAGATAGGAGCAAGGAATGCATATAATGATGAAAATCAGCAAGGGAGAGTTCAACGTTATATTGAGTTTGAGAATGCCATTGTAAGACATCTTAGAGGTGAACCTAATGATAACTTTCCTGCTTGCCCGAGTTTCACTCCCTATACTCCCATTCATGATGATGATGATGAAGAAGAAGAAGAAGAAGAATAAGAAGAAGAATCAAATGATGAAGATAGATGATGAAGAGGAAAGAGATAAGGATTGATATTTTATGAGTCTAGTTTAGTATGTTTTTGATGTTTGATTGTTGTTATTGTTTGTATTGTGATGTACTTTCATTTGAAAACAGTTGTAGTAAAATCTTTTACGTTGTGTTATGAACTGAATCTGTTATAATAACTTTGGACTTTCACTTTTTTCTGCATTTTTTTAATTTTAAATTTAGTTTGTCAATTTTGTTTTTTTTTCAAGGTTTCTAATTCTCAGCAAGTTCTCTAGAATGTATTATATTTTATTTAATCCATTAAAGCTTGTATGTAATTTTAAAGTTAGTACCTGCAGTATATCAGAATCCAGTTTCATATTCAGAAATCCTCTACAGGTCAGTTTTTTTTTTATTTTCATGCATTTACTGTTTTCTTTCGCTACCTAATTTTATACTAAAAATATTTTTAAAATCACTTAAAAACATAAGTATGGGGGAAAGAAAAATTTATTTTGTAAAGAAGTAAACTAAATTTTACTTGTCCTTAAGTAACTATATTTTTAAAAAAATTAATTTAACATGGTATGGGATATTAAATGGTATGGGATATTAAGATTTAATAACTTTAAATGACCATACATATGTTTATAAATATTATGGTAAATTTAGGTAAAGAGTTATTAATATTGAAGAGCAATTCTTAAGTTAAAGATATTTGGTATGATAGGATAAGACTATATCTTTCTATTTAAAATAAAGAAAATTGTATTTTTGAAGTGTTAAGAATTTTAGAGTTTCAAGTAAAAAAAAAGAGACTTTATAAAAAATCATAAACTAATATGAATTTATAAAGTGAAGAAGGTATAAAGTTTTAACGTTAAGAAGAGGATGGTGAAGTTCTAAATTATTAAAGGCTATCCAGACATAGTAATCGTTACTTGATAAAGAAAATAAAAAAGAAAAGAAAGGATTGAAAAAATCCTAAAAGAAAAAGAAAAAAATAGATAAGAAAGAAAAAGATAAGAAAAATAAGTGAGGAGAAGCTTGAGGAGATGCCTAATAAAAAGTTGGCTTCACTTGAATCAACTTAAGGAAGGAGATTTATTACATTTTCTTTTTCATATGAATGTTCTAAATGTCCTTAATAAAAAAAATTGCAATTCTTCTTGAAATGAATAGAGATTCAGAAGTCTTAAATTTGATTACTAAGTATTCCTAGACTTAGAGTTTGAATCTATGTTATTAAAGGGGTTTTCTTAAATTTTGATATTCTATTTCTTAAACTAAAGTATAGAAGTTATAAGTTAATCTCTATCCTAAGTCATACACATTTATGTAATGAAAGTGTCACTTGAGGACAAATAACATTTAACTTTGAGAGATTTTGATACCAAAAAATAAAATACTATTTTAGTACTTATTTTATTCTTAGTTCTGGTGATATTACACTTAAAATAAGGGTACTTTTGTGTTTTTGTTGCAGGTATATCCTTTTTAGACATTTGGAGCAAAGATGGAAAAAATGAGGAAATTCGCAACCAAAACAACAAATTTTGGGATTCTGGTGCATCATGCGCTACACACCTCTTGGAGTAACTTAACCAGTTCAGCGCATGATGCGCTAGGGATAACTTTTTCAAATTAATATAGTTTGAGATAAATTTTGCATGAATTTTCGAAGGGACACTTGCTCTACACACCTCTTGGAGTAACTTAACCAGATCAGCGCATGATGTGCCAGGGATGACTTTTTCAAATTAATATAGTTTGAGATAAATTTTGCATGAATTTTCAAAGGGACACTTGCTCTACACACCTCTTGGAGTAACTTAATGCATCTGGACACTTTGGAACGTTCTTTTGTGAAGGGATTTGACTCCTGGATCAAATGACACATCTTTTAAATTAAAAAGAGTTGAATTTTGGAGGGAATTTTGAATTATTTTCCAAAGTAGGCACCCCAAAATAAAAGAAGAAGACTTAATAGAGCTTAAGGAGGCTTTTGTGTGTGA
>NW_018225590.1:2101-3705 GCF_001263595.1 Phalaenopsis equestris | reverse complement strand
ATTACACACATAGATAGACAGGTAGCAATATAAATGTACAATTCATCAGATTCAATACTAGATTCTCCCTGAGATCACCCATTGATTGCACATGAACGAAGAGGTTGTAGAAGGGTCGGAATGGAAATTCTTCAGTAGAATCCTCTTCTATCAATTTAATCCTCCTCATCAGCCGTATCAAACTATCTTCTAAATGTCTAGAGTGCTCAAAATGTTCTTTCATCCTCCAGTCTAGATGATTGAAGAAATCAGAGATATTATTAATCACATTCATGACATTTTGTACATCCTTCTCCAATTTCTTCATTTTGCACAGAATCACCAGAGTCTTATCATGAATTAAGGGTTGAACTGGCAGTGAATTCTGAGATGCTTGATCTACTATAATAGTCATGTCATTTTCATCTTTAAAAGCTGGGAATCTCTCAGTTGGGTCCAAAGGCTTCCAAGGTAGAAGTACATTTTCCCAATTTTCATAGGACACTTGGAACTGACTACAAAGTGAGAAAATTATGAAAGGGTGTCCAAGCCCATAAGTAGATCCATGAAAGATTAGGCCCAAAACAGACTTCACAATTATTGATCCAATATCGATCGGCATACCCATTTGGATGCAATAATTTAGAAAAGCACTTTCCTTAAAAACTTTACCGATCTTCATTGTCGGTAACAGTTTTGCAGAAATGAAGAAGTGCCAGTATTTAGAAATGGGATTTAACAGTATTGCAGAAAAACTAACATACCCGTTTTCTCTCATGTCCAGTCTTCAGTTTCGTCCGTTAAATATTGGTAAATCTCATTCATCTGGTTTCTTTCATCTGGTTTCTTGTTGGATGGAATAATGGCAGACAAGAACGTTCTCGATCATATATAATTTATTGATCCGTGCAGGAGTAAAAGTTATCCATCTACCTCGCACATAGACGACTCCCTGGTTGGTTCCATGCAAATTTGCATAAAATTCTTTCACCACAGGAACAACCACGACGACGGTAGTATAGCACAACACTTCCCATCTTTGCGACACTATCATCTCTTCAATTGCCGTAGAGGGATTATTGAATCCGCGATTTACGAATCCTAGTTCCTTGATTAATCTTTTCGTCACCAGTACCTTATTGAAGATTTGTTGCGCTTCTGCACTAATGAACTTTCTCCGGTTGATTCTCCGGTGAACTTTCTCCGGTTGAACACTCACATTCTGGGATTATCAGGGGAATTGGACACCAAAGAAATGAATTTGGTGGAGTTTCACTTTATTTTTGGGGGAAATATGAACTTAGGAATTGAATTGGGAGTTTAAAAGGGGTACCTCCCGCCTAAAAACTGCCAAAAACCACCATTCAAACTCCAAAAACTGCCATCCCGCCTGTCTCGCCGTCGGCGGCGTCGAGGGCGCCATCGGCGCGCCTTCTGTATTTAATTTCCTGTACTCTCAGGAAAAACCCGTCGGCGGCGGCGTTGAGGGCGCCGTCGGCGTCCAAGGAAAAAATTTCACAGTTTCGCTCTGGTCCGAATGCGTTTCAATTTTTCTCTATGGATCCAATTTTTATGATGATTCAAGGGTAAATAAGAGTAGTAGAGCTCAATACTACCACAAACTA
>NW_018225590.1:0-471 GCF_001263595.1 Phalaenopsis equestris | reverse complement strand
CCACAAGATCAAATTCTTGCATCAAAAGTATCCATCTAATTAATCTTGATTTGGCATCCTTCTTTTGCATCAGATATTTAATAGCAGAGTGATCAGTGTGCACAACACATTTAGCTCCAATTAAATAAGATCTAAATTTATCTAAAGCATACACAATGGCCAGTAACTCTTTTTCAGTAACAGTATAGTTAATTTGTGCATCATTAAGAGTTTTACTAGCGTAGTATATAACCTTAAAAATCTTTTCATACCTTTATCCAAGAACAGCTCCAATAGCATAATCACTAGCATCACACATCAGTTCAAATGGTTTCTCCCAATTAGGTGAAACTATAGTAGGAGTTGTGATTAATTTTTTCTTTAATAACTCAAAGGCATTTAAACAGCTTTCAATAAATTCAAATTTCTCATCCTTTTCTAAAAGTTAGCATAGAGCTTTAGTAATTTTTGAAAAATTTTTAATAAAACGCC
>NW_018225589.1:0-412 GCF_001263595.1 Phalaenopsis equestris | reverse complement strand
TTAGATATGCAAATACATAAGAATTCAATGGTATGTATGTAAATACCAAACTCAACATTTAGGTTGTGTTAGGGGCAGCGGACAAGTTGCGGCGCCGCTGATTGTTTGGAAATTGCGTACTGACTGCGTCTGCGAAAACGGTGTTCTCATTTTTACGTCAAACGCAGACCGCAGATTGAACATCGAGGTCCGCCAGCGGTCCTCTTTACGTATCGCATCGCATGCCCTAACTCCCTCTTCCGCTCCAACTCGCCTAAATATCTTATGAAAAATTGGGCTGCCATTTTGTTTTTAAAAAATAAAACACTTGATCACACATAGGTAAGGTGGTATGCAAGTAAAAATCAAAGTTTAGATGTTAGATATGTAAACACATCAGAATTGAGTAGCATGTATGTAAATCTACCTTAAA
>NW_018225588.1:0-948 GCF_001263595.1 Phalaenopsis equestris | reverse complement strand
GCTAGCACATTGTAGTCTACCTTGTATGATCCTCTGATTTTATGTTGATCATGTAGTTCTTCCACTAGTAGAGGTGGGGGTATCTCTTCTTGAGTCATTCTCTGTTTTCCTTTGTCTGTCAGAGTTGTTCCTGATGGTAACACTTTTCCGCTCCTTAAGTTAACTTCTGTGTTAACTTTTGTGATTTCTTCTTCTTGAGATATCATTGTTGAATCTTCCAGTGTCTTTTCCTCTTTGTCGGAAAGATCTAAGTTGATGGTAAGCGGTGTACCATGATGCTCGAGAATTGGCTCCTCGTTGTCGGTGATGTCGTAAGCGGTATTATTGATGTCTTCTTTGGACTTGAAAATGAGTTCATTGGACTCGAGTACGATTTGAGAATTGTTTTGGGGATTGAGATCGAAGCTAGATTGGTCATAATCAGTTACGCTATCACCAGAAACAGTTAAAACGTAGCCCAAATCACAATCATTATATTCATAAGATCCCGGAGGGACGAAAAGATAATCATACAAAGTCAAGGGTTTGAGGATTTTCTTCCCCGAATCTAAGACAACCAATCTAGTAGAGGTAGCCCCTATCCTACCCCCAGTGCTATTAATCTTCATAGTGACGCTTTTCTTCTTCTTCTTTATCCTTGATGATGACGGCTCTCTTGACGAAACCTTCATCTCGGGCTGGGTATGTTGCGGACTCTGAATGGAGGCTTGTTTTGATGCAGACTAGATATTATCCAATATTTTCTTAGATGATCTGCTTCAGGCCTCATTCCATCCTTCTTTGGTATTCGTTGAAGCTTGTTTCAATGAATCCTGAATTTGATTAAGGACCCTCTTGAGTTCATCCCAAGTTGTACTGCATCCATCTATTCTGACATATAGATCAATTGGGGAGATTGGCTCAATTGAAATCGTGTTTATGGAACCTTTTTTAGGTTCTCTCAAATAC
>NW_018225587.1:3699-7450 GCF_001263595.1 Phalaenopsis equestris | reverse complement strand
GACCGAATTGGGGATTTTAGTCTGTCACTCTAAAGGTTCTTCAATTTTACGCTCAACAAAGTATATTTCCCTATTTATTTGTACTTAATTTCATGAACGAAGTTCTCATTAATGGAATCAAATGTGATCCTCACTCTATTATAAAAATCATACTCCAATTCTCGGATCATATGTTTCACAACATATTTTAACAATTCAATTGGCTAAATTGAAAAGTAAATTCAGTTCAGAGTTGAAAAATCATCACAATTTATTTTATATTTTAATATTGGCACATCTTATCTCTTCATTTCACCACATCTCAGAGTAGGAAGAAAGATAAAGTAAACTACTCAGACTTCATGAGAAAGATACAATAAAACACAAATTTCATATATAAAAGAAAGTTCATACAACACTAATAAACAAACAAAACTGATCTGAAACTCTTTCTCAAAGCAAATCCCTTGTGGCCTCTTCTAGGAAATGTATGAAGAAGAAATCTCTCACTTTTCTCCTTCTCAAACACTCTTAGAGAAGAGTTCACACTTAATCTATCCACAAAACTCTAAATTATAAGAACAATGGACTCTAAATGGTTGTGGAATGAAAAAATGGAAGAATGTGTGATGTGTAGAAGGTTGAATGAAGGGGATGAAATGGTAGGAAGATTCACTTTTTTTATCAATTTCGGCCCCAAATAAAGCCTAGAGTTTGTTCTTCAATAGATGCCTCCAAAAAATCTTCAAAATATGTCCATATTTGTCAAATCTTTTAGAAATCGGGGCTAAGCCGACATTGGCGTTGTCGGCACCCATTCTGGTGTCGTCGCCGCCAGTGTCCCACATATTAATTCGTCCTCTCTGTTAAATGGCGCCATCGACACTAAACAAATTTCAACATCTTTATTTTTACGCCAAATTTCATCCTTTTTGCTTCCTTTTTTGTTGTTGTACCTCTAAAAATTAACCAACCTGTAAGAAAACATAAAAATACCTTCCATAAAGTGTAAAATCCCTTCCATAAAGTGTAATATCACTGACAATGAGTATAAAATATGGATCTAAAAATGCATATATTTTTAGTGTATCACATTAGCAGATATTAAATGAATCAGTCCTTCAATTTGTACGCACAAAATTCTATTAGATGAAAAATATGAAGCTAAAGCTGATCCTCAGAGGAGATTTAACCTGGTAATGAAAGAAGTTGTTAAAAAGGAAATTTTAAAATGGTTAGATGTTGAAATTATAAATTATATATTCTATTTCAGACAGTGCTTGGGTAAGTCTGATCCACTGTGTTCCAAAGAAAGAAGGTGTGACAGCTGAAGTAAATGAGAAAAATTACTTAATTTCAATAAAACAAGTTATTAGCTGACGAATTTGTATAGACTATAGAAAATTATATATAGCAGGAAAGATCACTTCCCTTTACCCTTTCTAGACCAAAGGTTGGATAGATTGGCTGGAAAAATATATTACTGCTTTCTAGATGGATATATTAGGTATCATCAAATTTTGTCCTAAGGATCAAGAGAAAACAACATTTACAGACCCTTGTGAAACATTTGCTTTTCGTAGAATGCCTTTTAGACTATTTCAAGACAAAATATCATGAATTTTTTTGAATCAAATTTCTAATAGTATTTTTTAATTTTTAATCAATTTCAATGAATAAATTGAATATAAAAGAATATTTTAATTGCAAAAATCATTTTTATATTTTCAATATACTTCTTTGAGTTCAAAAAACCTAGAGAATCAAATCTTATATTTTTGTGATTTCTAATTTAATTATTATAATTAGTTTAGCGGGATAACATGAAAAATTCATCTTTTAAGCCTTTAAAATTTATTTTTAACTTTAAAAAATTAGAAAAAAATGTCCTAATGGATTCTAAGTGATCAAGGGACATTCCCACTCATTTTGAATCATTTTTTGCATTTTTGAAAATTTTTGATTATTTTACTTATTTTTAATTCAAAGCATATTTTAAAAATGAAATATTTTCACAAAAATGGGTTTTCTTTTATAAGATGCCCCAGATCACAAGGAGCTCAGAGAAATACTTTTCATAATTTTTCTAAGCATATTTAATTTAATATAATTATTTTTGTACAAAAAAGCAAGGCTACCTTAAAATTTCATTTTAGTACTTAGACTAAATCAAATAATTTTCATATTTTTACATTGAATAAACATGATTTTTATGGATAGTGGAGAAGTGATTTTGTCAATTTTTGATAAGAGTATAATTTACATAAATTAATAAAAGGTATCTGCATTTAATTAAGTATAAAAATGTACAAGCTGATTCAAAGCATCACATAATTTTTCCTAGACTTCTCTTACCACATAAGACCTACTAAAATTATTCCCATAATTTTCAAATGGATATTTTGATTTATATAATTAAAATAGCCAAAATAGTTACCTTAGCTTGAAAATTAGAGTTAGAAGCATAGAGATGCCAAATGACCTTGGAAAAATCAGAGGGCATGGCTTCTATGATGAGGAACAAACCCTCAAAATTTCAAGTCATGGTGAGCAATGCTTTGTCATGGAGAATTCAAATACCACAGAGGGTATTTATTCATTTAAAATCAGGGAATAAGACAATAATTTTTATTTTTAGTCTACATTATTCTCCTCTATTCATTGAGCAAGTCAGTATTTTTTTTTATTTTATGATTTTTCTACACAAAGATATGATTTTTTAAAGTTATGGGCATTTTAATAAATAAGAAAATCGTTATTTTTCTATTTAAGTGACGCGGCACCGCATCCACCTACGGCGGCTCCAAAGCTCCATGCGACGTCATCTGGTCCGGCGCCGCCATCCACCTCAGTGCTGACTCAGCCCCCGGTTCATATTCCATTCCTTCATCCGGTGCAATCTCGTCCGTTGGTTAAATACACACAAGATCAAACGGCTCTCCGTTATGAACTTTAAGTGTTCCAACCCGAGAATCGTTCACACTAAAATCTTAAGATCTTCATCTAGATTCAACCAAATTGCATGGGGTTTGTTTTTAAACATTCATCTACTAAAGACGAACACATTTATGTGTTTGATCAAGTATAAAATGAAGATATTACAAATGGAGAATCAAAATATGCTCGAGCTAGGGTTAAAGCTCAATACCTTTGTCTGAGAGGGGAAGCCTCAATTCGATAGTTGTGGTAGCTTCGATTGGACCCAACGAACCTCCAGATGAGGTCTTGTGCCCTGGTGAATTGTTTAAGTATGAATTCGATCAAGCTTGATTTCAGGTGTTGATCAAAGTCTATGCTAGGGGCTATTTTAGAGGGGGCTCTGATGAGGAATCAACTCCTCTCACTGTGAGGATGGTGTGTGCACAATTAATTTGAGTTTTGTGGACTGTGGAGAGATGTCGTGGTTTTAGCTGAAAATTTGAGCTCAAAATTGGGCTTCCATGATGGGGATCAGTGGAGGAAAATGGTGGCAGTGAGCTTAGGAGTTCTTGGAGAATGTCTGAGAGCAATTGGACAGAGTTCCCTTAAGGATATTATAGAACACCTCCCTTTGGTCATGGAAGAGCTCATTAAATAGACGAGATTAAAGGGATGCTCAGGGTAAATTGTTGGGTGCAAATAGCTGCTTAGGTGGAGGGATGAGGTGGCCTCTATGGTTGAAATTGGGTTTGATTTGAGGGTGGTGGCTCTCAGTTTTGGCTTCTCCGGTGTCTAGGGTGGCTGGCCATGGTAGGGAAGGTGTTTAGGTGGCTTAGGAACCTAAGAGAAATCT
>NW_018225587.1:0-3579 GCF_001263595.1 Phalaenopsis equestris | reverse complement strand
TGGAAGCTCAATTTGAAGGATTTTAGGATTTTGGTCAATTTGGGCAAGTTGGGCTAGATTTGGGTCTAGATTGGGCTAAGGTTGAGCTAAGTCCAAATTGATGGTTGAGAATTGTATATAAGAATATCATAAAGAGTTTTAAACATAAATTGGTTGTCATATTTGGGGTTAGGGCATTCCATTGGTGGAATTTGGGGACAGCCAATTTGGGGCAAATTTCGGGATTTTTGGATTTCGGTCAAAATTGAGTGAAATTTAGGCTTGAACAAGTCCAATTGAAGGTCAAATTTAGTATTTAGGAATGTTATGAAGAATTTAGGATCAAAATTGAGGCAATTAAGTAGTCTGTGGGGTTCAATTTGGTGGGATTAAATCATAGGGCCAAAATTGGGGTTTTGAATTAGATCAAAATTGAGCTCAAAGCATGGGCTTATTAGGCTTGGATTTGGTTTGGATTGATCAAATGAAAGATTAATTTGATTTTAGAATTGAAATTGAGGGGAGTTGGGCTCCAAATAGATGGACATTTGAGGTGAATTTGGAGAAATTGGGCCTTTAAAGGCAATTTGGGGGTTTTGGTCAAAATGGTCATATTGGCCAAATTGGGTTCAAATAAAGGGTTCAAATTGACTTTAGGGACATTTGAGGTGATTTTGGAGGTTTTGGAAAAGTTTGCGGTGCCAAGTGTATTTTTGTAATTTTGGCAAATTTAGGGGTATTTTGGTAATTTTAAAATTTTTGGGTGATTTTGGGTAATTTGGGTATTTTCTAATATTTTGAAATGATTTTTGAACAAATTTGTTTATTATGGATGAATTTGAGGATTTTGACCAAATTTAGGGTTTCAATGGCAACTAGGTAATTTGGGTGGATTTAGGGGCAGAAAGTCAAGTTGCACACTTTGGTAGAATTGGGGTGCCAACCACCTTATATGAGCCATGGACCAATGAAATCCCTATTTAGGTCCTCTATGTACTGGTCTTAGCTAAACCCTAGACTAGAGCTAGTGGGTTTAGGGGACCATCTACATGAGTCTCCCAAAAGATCAAGGGATCAAAGTCAACAATTTTGGGTTCAGGGTTTGTGAGTGATTATGGGTGAAAGTGAGTGTAAGTTAGTGAAATAATTCCATACCAACACCCAGGGTCAAGCCTAAAGTCAAGCCGTCATATGGGAACTCTCCTTGAGATCCTCCACACTGACCCCACCTGCCAAGTGCTAGAGGTTAGGACCAGTATGTGGAACTTCAAGTCGAGCAAGGAGGAGTTTAGAATTTTAATGGTGAGGGTTCCTTTTCTAGTTTTCTAGGAATAGTCAATAAGAAAGTCTTATGGCTAGACTCTAGGCTACTAATAAGGGAAAACTAAACCTCAACCAAAAGTGAGGTCAACAAACTCATACTCCATTTCCTGGATCATATGTTTCACAACATAATTTAATAATTCAATTGGCCAAATCGAAAAGTAAACTAAGAGCGGAGTTGAAAAACCATCACAATTTATTTTTAATTTTAACATTGACACATCCAAATTATCTCTTCATTTCACCATTTCTCAGAGTTTGGAGAAAGATAAAGGAAACTACACAGAATTCATGAGAATGATAAAAAAAAACACAAATTTCATATATAAAAAGAAACTTCATACAACTATAATAAACAAACAACATTTATCTAAAACTCTTTCTCAAAACAAATCCCTTGTAGCCTCTCTTAGGAATGCAAGAAGAAAAAATCTCTCACTTCTCTTCCTCTCCAACACTTCTTAAAGAATAATTCACAATTCAACTTACCACACAAACTCAAAACTATATAGAAAATAACTCTATAATGTCGTGGAATGATGTAAAGTGGCAAGAAGTGAGCAAAAGGGGGCGATGAATGGCGAATGGGGTCAAATAAAGACGAAGGAGGAGGGCTTCTTTTCTGATCAATTTTGGCTCTAAATAGAGCCTAGGGTCGGTTCTCCAATAGGTGCATCCAAAAACTCTTAAAAAAGCGTTCAGATCCATCGAATCTTCTAGAAACAAGGCCTGCATTGACACTGGCGTCGTCGATGCCAGTGGCCCGTAATTAAAATCCGTCTTTTTTGTCAAACAACGCCATCGACGTTCACTCTGGCATAGAACAATTTTTCAATTTCTTCATTTTGACTCCAAATTTCATCCTTTTGGCTTTCTTTTTGCTCCAAGTCCTAAAAATCAACAACCTGCAATAAAAGATAAAAAATATCTTTCATTAAAGTGCAATATCACCAAAAATGAGTATAAAATATGGGTCTAAAAATGCATATATTTTTGGTGTAACACCTTACCTAAATTAGGCTTAATCCATCCTAATCTTTAATTAAGTCTAACCTAAGTTAAACTTAATTATCTATTAAGATTTACTTAAAATAAGCGTAATCCATCTTAAACTCTAAACCTTAGGTTCAACCCAAATTGAACCTAAGTCAACCTATACCTTAGGTTAAACCCAAATTGAACCTATACTTTAGGTTCAACCCAAATTGAACTTAAGTTAATCTAAACCATAGGTTAAATTTAAATTGAACCTAAAGGTTAGGTTCAACCCAAATTAAACCTAAGTCCGTCTAAACCTTAGTTTCAATCCAAATTAAACCTAAACCTTAGGTTCAACCCAAATTAAACCTAAGTCAACCTAAACCTTATGCTCAACCCATATTTAACCTAAGTTATCCTAAACCTTAGATTCAACCCAAATTGAACCTAAGTAACATCAAACCTTGGGTTCTATCTAAATAAAACCTAAGAGACCTTATACCTTTGGTTCTACCTAAATCAAATCTAAATAACATCAAACCTTAGGTTCTACCTAAATTTAACTTAAGTGACCATATACCTTAGGTTCTACCTAAATAGAATCTAAGTAACATCAAACCTTTGGTTCTACCTAAATTGGATCTAAGTGACCTTATAACTTAAGTTCTGCCTAAATCAAACCTAAGTAACATCAAACCTCAGGTTATATTTAAAGCAAATCTAAATCATTCCAAACCTCAAGTTCCACCTAAATTGAACATAAACTTTTTCAAATTTTATGTTCTACCTACATTGAACCTAATGCTTAAGTTTAGTTATAATAGGCTTAATCAAATTTCTTTAAATCTAACCAACATAAGATCTAAGATAAATGACTTAATTCCTTTCAAGTAAAATCTTAAAAATGAATCTAAAATTGATGATCCAAATCCACATCTAAATTTTACTTACTAATCTACCAACATAAATAAAATGAAATTCATGACAAAATACAAATGACATAATGTTCAATCTAAAAGACATTATAATTTAAACTTGAACTCAAAAATGCAACTAGGTTTGAGAAGATATTTTTGAGGAGGTAACCTATGGTTGCTCACAAAATATCTTTCAGTCATTTGTGGCTAATCAAACTGCAAACAAAAAGACCCGGGACAACGGAACCATAAAATCCTGATTGTGTCATTCTAAACAAAAATAAATAACAAAATGACAAAAATTTATATGGTTAATAATCGTAAACAACCTAAAATTTTGCAACTCCTAAAATCAGATTAAGACATTAAAACTTAAATTGAA
>NW_018225586.1:0-291 GCF_001263595.1 Phalaenopsis equestris | reverse complement strand
TCTCGCTTAGACGAGTCCATAGGATCAAACCCGAGATCTTAAGGTTTGGTTTGGATTGAGATCTTAGGGTTTTAGTGTGGGGGATGTGGGTGGGGAGCCGTTCGATCAAGCGTGTATCAAACGGATAGGGGAGATCATGTAGGACAGCGCTTTGAGACGTGACAGCAAGCTACGTGGACGGCAGCGTCCAACCAGAGCGCGCCACACATGCTTTTAGAGCCGTCGTAGTATGAGGTCGCACGCGCGGTTTAAATAAAAAAATATGGGTATTTTCTTATTTATTTAATACCC
>NW_018225585.1:0-206 GCF_001263595.1 Phalaenopsis equestris | reverse complement strand
AATGGATTAAAAGTAAAAGAGAAAGAGAGAAAGATTAAGAGATAGCGAGAGAGATAGGTAAAGAGTGGCTTGAAAGGGAGAGATAATGAGATTGAGGGAGAGAGAATGTGTGTGAGTGAGGGAGAAAAAGGTAAAGGGTGGCTTGAAAGGGATAGGGATAGGTAGAGAGTCCGAGATAGAGGGAGTGGGAGAGATGAGAGAGAGCG
>NW_018225584.1:4642-5457 GCF_001263595.1 Phalaenopsis equestris | reverse complement strand
TCACAATTAGACTCTCTACACACTATTGGAACTCTAGGACGCTGTTCTAACCTTCCAACTCATCGAACTCCTTCTCCATTTTCGACCACAATCTTCTTTTAAAGATGTAGAAGAGTTTTCTTAAGAGTTGCCTAAGCATCCCTCCAAAATTCATCCACATCCAATACACCTTTGGACAATACCCGCCAATCTCGCTGTCGGCGGCCTCGAGGCCGCCGTCGGTGGGCCTTCTAAATTATTTAATTTGGAGTCTCAAGAAATTCTCATCGTCGGCGTCGTTGAGCTCACCGTCGGTGTCGTTGGGCTCACCGTTGGCGCCCCACATTTTAGTCCTTTTGGCTCCAAATTCGCTCTTTTTTGCATCTTTTTGCTCCAATGACCCGAATTCATCATTCCTACAACAGAACATCAAAAATACCTTTCTTTAAAGTGCAATATCATCAAAAACTGTGTAAAATAGGTATGAAAATCTCAACATAATTTCCTTTGGTTAGTATACCATTTTTAGGCATTTGGAGCAAAAATGGAAAAAGGAGCAAAATTTGGAGCAAAAACAATCAATTTTGGGGTTTGACACATGATGCGCCAAAATCCAAAGCATTGGTGTATGATGTGTCAGTTGTGGATTTTTCAAATTAAGGCTTTTTTAGAGAAATTTTGCATAAATTTTCAAAGGAATACTTGTTCTAAACACCCCATGGAGTGATTCAATGCATCTAGACACTTTGGAAGGTTTTAAATTGAAGGCATTTGACTCTTGAATCAAAGAGGCACATCTTTTGAATTCAAAGGTTTGACTTTCAACTTTTGGAGGG
>NW_018225584.1:0-4487 GCF_001263595.1 Phalaenopsis equestris | reverse complement strand
GAGAATTAAGAGTGCTTGTAAAGAGAGAAAGGCTTGGAGAGAACTTCTAGGGATTTTCTTGGGAAGGATTGTGAGATAAGTTATATTTCTCATTTCTTTTGTTTGTAAACTTATTTTTATATATGAAGTCCGTGTTTTATTATATCCTTCTCATGAATTATGAGTAGTATTCTTTATCCTTCTCCCTACTTTAAAGAAATGGTTTTGTGAAGAATTGATTTTATTTTCTACGGTTTTAAATGTAGATAATTTGTGATGATTTGAACTCCGATCTTCATTTACTTTTTGATCTGGCAAATTGAATTGTTAAAATGTGTTGAAAAACATATGTTCTAACAAGAGGATATGATTTCTACAACAAAGGGAGAATCACATTTGATTTCATGGGAGAGTATGTCATCCATGGGATTGGGTGCAAATAAATAAAGAAATATACTTCATTGGATGTAGAATTGGAAGATTTTAAAGTGACAGATTAGAATCTCCAATTTGGTTAAGTTGCTTGGAAACTAATGTGAGCATGTTAGCCCTTACGTGAAGGAATAGAGAAGCTCTGGAGTGATAGCCAGTATTCTCCCAACCTAATAATGAAGTTAAGGACCAAACTCTGGATTAGTCAATGTTCTTTATAATGCTCAGAAGAGGGTAGAGAATAGGATTGCTTTTATTTGGCACAAAATAGTTTTTAAATATATTTTTCAAATGATTTCAATTTCTTCACAAGCCATATTTTCATTGTAAAAGGGAAGGGTGTTTTCTCATACTTGAACTTTTTGTCAACAAAAGCCTTTCTTTTATTTCAACAATTTTACTCTTTAAAGTTTAGCATCTAGTTTAACTTAACTGTTGTAGTTGTACATCTGCATATTTAGTAGCAATTCACTTGAGTAGTTTAACTTCAAACTTTGTACTTTCTTTATTTTTATTTTTATTTTAATTTAAGAATAGAATATTAATAGCTAGCTTATATATATTTCCAGCTTCCTTATGGGATCGATATCTATGACTCCATTAGAGCCCTGTATTACTTGAACGATATCTATACTTGTGTTATATGTAGAAGGGAATTGGGAGTTTAAAAGAGTTTTTAAAGATAAATTATTTTTTATTAAAGTTAAATTACTGTTTGGGTTACTTTTCATATTTATTATTAATTTAATCCCAAGTTTCCGCGCATCACCCTTTTTGCTACTTTTTGATGTATTTTTGCTCTTTTTTACTCTTAAACTTATTTTCTTGCACCTACAACCAAAAATATAAAAATACCCTTAATTAAAGCATAATATCCTCAAAAATTAAGGATAAAATGTGCATAAGAAAAGGTAATTTTATGGTGGATCACATGTCCAAACCATCAGTGGCTAGAATTTTAGTAGAAAGGGATATCACATTGCATGATGCTGAGGAATATTGGTTGGGTATAGCACATAATGGGTATTGGCAAAAGATTATGGTTGAATAAAGGCCTTATTGCAGTCACAATTGTAAAATGTTTGGTCACATTGATGGGAGGTGCTTTAGACTTCATCCCAATCTCAAAAAAACCTCATGTTGGACAAGCAAGGACTCTCACATCCAACAAGATACTCGTGTGGAGGAAGCCCTCCTTGAGGTGATTACCACTGCAAATCAGATAATATTTGCACGTTTGCCTCTAGAGGTGTCTAATGTTATTCCTCATACTCCTAGTATCTTTGAACCGTCATTTCATCTCACAACATTCCTTTTGGAAATACTAAAGTGGCCACTTTATGTATTGATAACACATTTGAGGAAGCAATTGAACCCAGGTCTAACATGGAAATCATTGTTGTTGATTTACTTGCTTCTCCCATGGTTGAGCTTCCTACCAAGGGCTCAATTGATGACAACACTTTATAACAACTGTATTTTGATTTATACATGGAATGGAAAATTCACAAATCTAGGAAAAAGAAAAAGTGTCTCCTGGAATTAAAAAACCTGCAAGAGGATGGATTGGCTGTGGGAGCTCTAAAAATGTACTGTTGGATTCCCTCTCCAGAACTAAGAGGAGAGGTAAGCAAAACTATGAATAAAATTCTCTATTGAAATGTTAGGGGATTGGCTAAACCTAGGTCCCTTAACAGACTCTTAAACTTTAATAGGATGTACAAATTTTGGTGTATAGCCATCCTTGAACCCATGGTCACTAATTATCCAAATAGAATCATCAAAAAATTTTCAGGTTTCCAATTTTTCTCTAATAACAACAATAAAATTTGGTTATTGTGTAAGCAGGAGTTTGATAGGCAGATTCTGGTGAATCACCTTAATTTATTCATCTCTCCTTTACCATGGCTAGCCATTCTAGTCATGCCACTTTTATCTATGCAGGTTGTTCTACAGCTGCCAAGAAGGAGCTCTGGCATGAGCTAATTATGATTAGCAAATCCTAGTCCACCAAATGGTTAGTTGGTGGGGATTTGGATTGCTCGGCTTCCCCATAGGAGAATTCTGGTGGGAGAAGTCTTGACCATAACAAAATGCATCTTTTCAATGATAATATTCAACAAGTTGGGTTGTATGATCTTGGATTCTCTGATCCTAAGTTCACATGGAGAAAGGTAAATTATGGGAGAGATTGGACATATTGCTAATTAATGATAAGTGTCATGCAGATTTCCTTCACTCCACTGTTTTAGACCTTTCTATGCCCGGGTTTGATCACAGATCTATTCTTCTTTCTATTAAAGATTCTCAAGCACAAGCAAAATCCCATTTTAGATATCTAAATGTTTGGGCTTCTCACACAGATTTTTTAACTCAAGTTGAATGTATTTAGAAAAGCTACGACAATGAAAATCCTTGGATCAAGCATTGGGTGTTGTAGAAGAAGTTGGGTAAACTTCTTGAACAGTGGAACTGGAACGTTTTTGTTAATTTGAATACTAAAGTTTTGGAAGCTGAAGCATTGGTTATAAAGCTAGAACATAACTTGCTAATAATACTGCATCTGAAACTACCTTGTACTCTGCCAATGAGGAACTCCTCACTGTTATCCATAAGTAAAAGCAAATGCTATTACAAAAATCTGCAAAGACCAAATTACATAAGGGGGACATAAATTCTAAAGACTACCATGCCTGCAGCAATTACAGAAGAAAGTGTAATATTATCCATCAGATTAAAGATTCTGTTGAACTGCTAAGCTTAGAAATGATATTACAGCTTTTTGTCAGTTTGAAGGAGAATCAATTTATGAAGCCTGGGAAAGATTTAAGGATCTCCTTAGGAAGTTTCCACATCATGAGTTGTCAGATTGGTTAATAATTCAAACTTTTTATAATAGATTTGTTGGATCTTTTAGATCTATAATTGACGATGTTGTTGGTGGATCATTAATGTCAAAATCATTCGATGAAGTATATTCATTAATGGAAGAGATGACTACTAATAATTTTGAATGGCCCTTAGAAAGAGTAAATCCAAAAAGAATAGCCAGTATTCATGATTTGGATGCAATATATATATTAATTGTTCAAATAGTTGCTATAGATAGATCAATATGGAATGAATTATTCTTAGACAGTACCTGTGCTTGAGGAAAATTCATTGGGACAAATGATAGAATCTAAATCTTCTTATGAGACTTTAAATCCAATAAACAATCATTCTAATAATTCTTATGTCAATTATTATAATTAGTTGGAAGAATCATCCAAACTTTAGTTGGAGTGACAATAACTCTAATGTTGCAAATCCAGAATGGGGAAACAATGTTGTGAACCTAGTGGGAAGCTCCAACAATCAAGGAAATCAATCTTCTAAACCTTCTTACCCCCCAGGAATTAATAATTTGCAAAGTAATGAGAAAAAAAGTTATCAATGGAAGAATTGATATTGCAAATGGGAAGTCAATTACAAAGTCAAGAAGCTGCAATCAAAAACATGGAAAATCAATTGGGATGTATTGTTACTGCACTTAGCAATAGACCTCCATGAACATTGCTAAGTAAAGTTGAAGTAAACCCTAAAGATCAGAATAAGGAGCAAATGAAAGCTATTCAACTGAGAAGTATAAAAGAATTAAAATAAAGTGTTCAACGAGAAGTTAAAATAGAAAAAGATGAGGTGGAAAATGAAATTCCGATGAAGATTTTCATTGTGAGTCAGTAAGTCCTATTAAACCAATGAAAATCACTGTAGAAAGGCCACCACCTCTTTTTCCTCAAAGATTGAAGCAGAAGTATAGAGATAATCAATTTTTGAAATTTTTGGAAAATTTAAGGAAATTGATGATAAACATTCCATTTATTGAAGCTTTGGAACAAATGTTAAACTATGTGAAGTTCATGAAGGATATACTCAATAAGAAAAGGAAGTTTGTAGATAATGAGATTGTTGCACTCAGTAAAGAGTGTAGTGCTATAATTCAGAAGAAGATTCTTGAAAAACTTAAAGATCCTATAAGTTTTACAATTCCTTGTGTTATTCGTGTGTTGACCTCACTTTTGGTTGAGGTCTAG
>NW_018225583.1:0-1187 GCF_001263595.1 Phalaenopsis equestris | reverse complement strand
GCTTTGAAGCATCAAGACTGTTCCCACACGGAATAGCCTTCTTTTGAGTATCTATTTCTCCAGGTTCACGATAATCCAAGCGAAACTCCTTTTATCGAGAGTATTCTTGGGTACCCCTAAGATGTAATTAACCAAGTGAGATACGTCCCCTTGGGAGTGCTCTTGACCCCAGAACAGGCAACTACACCTGAATCTCTGGTTATGGGTAGTCTACGTAGGTATTCTTTTGCAGATATCAGTTTAAGGTGCTTTCACCCGATCTTATTGGGGCAGACACTCTTAACCTATCCATGCGAGGTTTACCACACGTAGACTCTTCACGTTTTGTATTTTCTCTTGTTTATCGTTTTGTCGTATGTTCTTTTTTATTCGGTTTCTCTCCTCTTCAAATCATTGATCTGATTTGGGAGGGAGATTTATTTGAATAGGGGAAGTATACGATGATCGATAGGCTGGCGACTCCTTCTAAAATGAAAGAGAGAAAATTAAATGAAAACAATGTTAGACCTAGAAGGGTTTAAGTGTGACAAAGTCTAAGTTAGGTGAGACCTAGTAGGGTTTAGGTTAAACTAGGTCTAAGCTAGGTTAGACCAAGAAGGGTTTAGTTTGAACTAGATCTAGTTTGGGTTAGAACTATAATGAATCAAAATAGGTCTAAGTTAGGTTAAACCCAGCTAATTTTAGGTTGTGGTTAGGCCTAATTTGGTTTAAACCTAAAAGGTTTAAGTTGCACTAGATCTATGTTGGATTAGACCTAGTGGAGTTTAGGTTATTGTTAGGTCTAATTTGGATTAGACATAAAAGAGTTTTGGTTTCTCTAGATCTAAGTTGGGTTAGACCTAGAGAAAAAAAAAAGTTAAACATGAGCTAGGTCAAATCTGGGTGGACTTCAGACTTAACCTCAATTGGATTGGGTTCAATTATGAGTCAAATTGGGCTACGTCTAAGTTAGGTGAGACTTAAACCAATTTCAAGCTCAATTTGATCTAACCCAGAGTTTAAATGGTGGTTTCACGCATAGAGGGATAACCATGCTTTCAATCCTTTATGACCATCATCAGGTTAGGTTCTCTAAGGTTGAAGTATAGTTCTAAATTAAATTTCGGGGATAAATTGGGACAAAGTGTAAAATTTTAATTTTATGTTTTATCTCTATCTTTCTAATTTTCATTTTAAGGTTAAGGGTG
>NW_018225582.1:0-1064 GCF_001263595.1 Phalaenopsis equestris | reverse complement strand
CACTTCTTGATCATTAACTCTCATATTTAATTCTCATTTTTGATCATCTATCATAGTTTTTCTAGTAGCTAAAAATGGTCTCCCTAAAATAATAGGTATCTCTTTATCTTCCTCCATATATAAAATAATGAAATCCACAGGAAAGATAAGTTTATCAACTTTTACTAACACATTTTCTATAACTCCCTTAGGATATGTAACTGAATGATCCGCTAACTATAGAGTTACAGAAGTAGGTGAGACTTCTAAGCCTAATCTTTTGAAAATTGATAGAGGCATAAGATTAATGCTAGCTCCCAAATCACATAAAGCTCTTCCATAAAATTTTTCACCAATAGCACATGGTTTAGTGAAACTACCATGATCTTATAATTTTGCAGGAAGCTTTTTCTGAATAATTGGACTACACTCTTCGCTAAGTGCAACAATTTCTTTATCCGTGAACTTCCTTGTGTTATTCAAAATATCTTTCATAAATTTCACATAATTGAGCATCTGCTCTAAAGCTTCTACGAATGGAATATTCACCGTTAACTTCTTAAGAATTTCTAAAAATTTGGAAAATTATTTATTCTATTTGTGTTGCTTCAATCTTTGACGAAACGGTGGTGGAGGTTTTTCCACAGTAATTTTTATTGGTGTAAATGGATACTCTAAATCTCGGTATTCATGATCCTTTTCTTTTTCCGTATCTACATTCCCTTTTTCAGTTTCTGTTTCTTTTTGTACTCTTATATGCAATTCTTTTCCACTTTATAATTGTAAGGCTTTGATTTGTTCTTTTCCTTGATCTTTAAGATTTGGTTCCATAGTACTTGGAAAAGTTCCTAATGTTCGGTTACTAAGCACAGTAGCGATATGTCCCAATTAGTTTTCAATATTCTGAATAGCAGTTCCTTGATTTTGTAATTGATTTCCTTGAATTTGTAATTAATTTCCTTGATTCTGTAATTATTGACCCATGTTTAATATCAGCTCTTCCATAGACAACTTGCTTTCCTTAATTTGAGTGTTATTATTAAATCGTGAAGGATAATAAGGTCTATAGTTAACATTTCCTTGGT
>NW_018225581.1:0-2385 GCF_001263595.1 Phalaenopsis equestris | reverse complement strand
GATCTGATTATTTCAAAATGTTGTCATTGTTGAGAACCAAAAAGGATATCTTGAGAATTAATTCTATTTTTACGGGTTTAGTTACCTTAGATCTGTCCAAAGAGGTCAATGTTGGTAGGCCTTTTTACTTAACGATCATAATGATCATTTTCAAATATTTTGAAGATGTCTGAGGATCTTGAGTCATAGGGTTACTCAAGCTATGTTTGGTTTATAAGTGTTATTTTAGGACCTTCAAAAAAAGTGAGGTGAACAAATGACCACCCAATATTTGTGGAATACTAGTTAAGTATGCCACACATATTGACATTGATCGAAACGGTCTAGATATCCCAATAAAATTGTTGGTTTGTTGGTTTTGAGAAGAAATGCTATGAGACTTATATCATATCTCAAGGTTAGAGGAAAGCCGTAATTTCATGTATTCCATTTAAGGAGGTCTTAAAATAGATGTCATATTCCATTTAAGGAGGTCTTGCACCATTTTTTAAACGCGTCAAATGTCGGTTTTGGGAAGGAATGCTAAGAGAATTATTTCTTATCCTAAAGGAAAATATAAAAGGAAAGCAAATGTCAGGAAAATCTACATCCAATAGCAAAGGAGAGAGCAACCGCCATATCCCATTTAAGGAGGTCTTATACTACATCTTAAAGATGTCAAATGTCAGTTTTGGGAAGGAATTTTAAGAGACTTATTTCTTATCCCAAAGGAAGATACTAAAAGAATGCCATAGTCAGGAAGGTCTTACATCCAATAGCAAAGGAGAGAGTAGTCGCCATGTCCCATTTAAGGAGGTCTTATTCTACAATTTAAAGATGTCACATGTCAGTTTAGGGAAGGAATGTTAAGAGACTTATTTCCTATCCCAAATGAAAATACTAAAGGAAATCCAATATCAGGAAGGTCTTACATCCAATAGCAAAGGAGAAAGTAGCCATCATATCCCATTTAAGGAGGTCATATACTTGAACTTAAAGATGTCATATATCGACTTTAGAAGGAATGCTAAGAGACTTATTTCCTATCCCAATAGAAAATACTAAAGAAAAGCCAATTTCAGGAAGGTCTTACATCCAATAGCAAAGGAGAGAGTAGCCGTCATATCCCATTTAAGGAGGTCTTATACCACATCTTAAAGATGTAAAATGTCAGTATGTCAATATTTTGGAAAGGAATGCTATGAAACATATCATTTCCCAAAGTAAAATGCTAAAGAAAAGCCTATGACAGAAAGGTATTATATCTAATAACAAGAGAGAGATATGTGAGAGAGCTTCAAATTTTTGCTGGGGATTTGATTTAGAAGTTTGAGATGTAATGTTGATGTCATTCATAAGTAAAATTATCTATTATTTATGTTGTTTTCAATTTGTTAATATATATTTTAGCATTTTGGACCAGCACAAGCATTATAGATAGCTGGGGATTACGAATGGCATGTCCTACGAAAAGGTCATAAAAATAAATCATAGGAAATCCATAATTCCTTCTTGGGAAGGTCTTATATGTCATGATAAGAGTTAAAATTACTGTCATATTTTATCAATTTTCAGAGGTGACAAATGTCGGTTTTGGAAAAAGAATGTTATGAAATATACATCATATCCAAAAAAAAGAAGCTAAAGGACTGCCATGATTTCATATCAGGAAGGTCTTACATTGGATAGCTACAAGAAAGTGCATGCCATAATCCATCTAAGGAGGTCTTACACTACTTTCAAAGATGTCGAATTTCAATGTCTGCCGATTTTGAGAAAGAATGCTATGCAACATACATCCTATCTCAAAGGAATATACTAAAGGAAAGCCAATGTCAGGAAGGTCTTACATATAAATGGTATAAGGATACTAGATACCATAATACATTTAAGGAGGTCGTATACTACGATCCAGAGATGTCAAATGTCAATTTTTGAAGAGGAATGTTATGCGACTTACATCTTGTTCCAAGGAAAAGACTAAAGAAAGGTCATATCTCCGTGTGAGGAAGGTCTTATATCCAATAATTAGAAGGAGAGTAGATGGCATAATTTATTTAAGGAGGTCTTATACTACAAACTGAAGATGTCAAATATCAATGTTTCTTATCCTAACTCAAAGAAATAGCTATAGGAAAGCCATATATCCATGTAAGGAAGGTCTTTTATCCAATAATTAGAAGAAGAGTAAATGCCATAATCCATTTAAGGATTTCCTACACTACTTTTCAAAGATGTCAAATGTTTGTCTTAGGAAGGAATGCTAGGAGACTTATACCCTATCCCAAAAGAAAATTGCCAAAGGAAAGCCAATGTCAGGAAGGTCTTACATCCAACGTCAAGGGAGAGTAGATGCCATAATCCATTTCAGTAGGACTTACACAACTATCCAGAGATTTCAAATGT
>NW_018225580.1:4203-9702 GCF_001263595.1 Phalaenopsis equestris | reverse complement strand
AGAAAAGTCATAGATCTCCAAAAATTTATCATCTACCAAATTAATATTCGAGCAACCACCTATAAGATATTAATATACTTTGGATAAAAAAAAAAAAAAACTATCCAATAAGTTAATAAAATACAACAGCTAAATTAATTAAAATAACTCAACGGAAGCATGACTAGCTAAAATGATCTCAGTCCGCATGATTAGCCAAAAAAAAGTCTCTAAATAGTATTAAACCCTAAAAAACTTAGGGATAGAAAATAAGCATAACCCACCATAGTAGGCGCCCCAACATTCAAATAAAAAAGGCCAACTGAATCAGCACAACCAGTGAAGCACATCCTGATAAAAGGTATACCAGCCACACGAAAGATCCAAATAAGTGATAAGTAATGGCATGCCATCCATAATACAACCATAGCAAAGAAACATAACCCACAATAGTAGCACCCAAACACGACAATAAAAGGACCCATTGGATCAGCACAACTAGTGGAGTACATCCCCATAAAAGGGATATAACAACCACATTAAAAATCCAAATAAGCGATAAATAATATATTAAGTGAGCCCCCGGAACCAATAACTCATAAGGTAAAAAGGAGAGTTCATATGAATATCAACATCTCAAAAGCTGTATATTAGATAAGATAGAAATTCACCGGGCTCATAAAACAAATCAACAGAAACAGACTAACAGCATTAAGCCACCCAGATAGATAACAAAGTCAGTTGATTCTCAAGTAAGGTAACCCTTTTTTATGCATATTAATTAAACCTTTTAAATATTATTGAATTTTATTGGCAAAATATATTTGAGAAGAAGCCAAACTTGCTTCATATTTAACAAGCCAATCCATACAAGCATTTTCTTCACGATAAATATAAGAGATATAATAATTAATCTCTTTTATCATATTTTGAACATCACAAATTAGGTAAAATAAAGTGAAGCAATAATTATTATCTTCTTGATAATCAGTAAATAGCTTAATCACAAGTTGAGCATCAAGTTTGAACCATATCTTATTGAGCTCAAGACCTAGAGCAAGTTTGAGAGTGAAATTGAGAGCAAATAATTTGGCATAAATAGATGAATTAACAGCCACAAGGCCAACAAAATAAGGATAACGTTCACCTTATGATCCCTTAAAGTCCCACTGAAGCCAACATTTTGATTATTGTTGCAACCATCAGTCTTCGCTTTAATCCATCCATTAGAAGACTTTTGTCATGTTGCAATGGATACTTTAGGATTAATGTTAGTATCATGAGAAAACCCAAATATTTGGAGTGACAAATATAAAATTTTAAACTATTTCACATTCAACAAATTAGAATTAATAAGGAGTTGATTCTATTAATGATGTTATGAATGATAGCAACGAGATTCATTTTAATATTCCTATGTTTGGAAATTATGATTGGGTTTATGGTTCATTTAAGATTAAAGATCTGTTAGTTTAGCATTAAGATTTTATAGTCTATGGTTTAGGACTAAGTCTTAAGGTTTAAGGTTAAGGATTAAAGTTTTAATATTTCATGTTTGGGCTTATGACTTAGGGTTTTTAAGATTTATGATTTGGGCTTTAGGTTGAGGGTTTAGGGTTTGTTTAGGGATTGCAGGGAGGTTTAGAGTTTTGAGCTTCTAATTTTTTAATTTCTATTTTAGATGTTAGGATCCATGATGTAGGTTTAAAGTTTTTATGTTTTATGATTTAGAGTGAAGGTTTTATGAATTGGGGTTTATGTTTTTCGAATTTTGGTTTTAATGTTTAAGTTTTATGATTTATGTTTTAGGATTTAAGGTTTAGGTTTTAGGATTCTTAATAATGGTTTACATTTTGAGATTTTTGTAAGAAAAAGAGTATATTATATTAATACTAAAAGAAGGATATGGGGAGAAGTTGGAGGTCTCCATCTAAAACAAAATAAAACACACTCAAGAAAAAATATATGGAAACCACCATTGAAAGATGCAATATGTGCAATAATCATAAACAACACCCATAAGCAAAAAATGAAGGAGATCATCAAACTCAATTAAAACAACACCACTCCACTACTATTAATGTCAAGCAAAGGTCCAATAAAAGCAACCTACAAAACAAACAACGAAAATATGCCTCATAAAACACTTAAGCAACAAGCCAGAAAAATAAACAAAAAAATATTCTAAGAACAAAGCCTCAGAGATAAGGAAGGAGTGGGTCACACCCTAATAACTATCAATAAGCATAAAATAAGAGCTAATAAGACCCCAACCAAAAACCACAAGAGAGAAAGTTAAGAGAAGATGGTTTGAGCCTCCATCCCAAGTATAAAACCATTAGAATGGGGACGTCAAAGCATTCTCACTTAGATCCAAGAATGGGGACGTCAAAGCATTCTCACTTAGATCCAAAAAACTGAACAAGAGAATATAGGGAAATTAAGGGAAGCAAAGAACATAAGGGAAATAAAGATGCCAAATTTAAAGGATAAAATCAAATAATAAAACAGACATACCTACAAAGAACATGGCCAATGAGGAGAAAAAACCAAAACCACTAAAATGAGTAGCCTCAGAAATAAATACCAACAAAAGGGAATAGAAATCATTAAAATAAGATTCTAATAGGCTCCCAACATACCCAAGCACCGACGGACTAGCAAAAAAATGCACACAGAGAGTTTCCTATGAGATTCTTAAGGCACCAAATAATAAGGGCCTTCCTTTCCTTGAAATAGTTCCTTAGATTGGAAGTAAGCCATTAAATAGGGGCTAGGCATCCTGTCTTATAAATGACTCAAATCAACTCAGTCGTATCATGACCTATAAATTTGGACTGACTCAGTTCTTTTTTTCCTTCCTTGGAAAACCACTTTGGCTACTAATGAGGGTTTTAGGATGCTTCCAACAAGTGCATCGTGTCTTATTAGCGCAACACACTTGTTACGGGTCCTTTGTTGGGATCACTATTGATGTCATATGTGTATGATGTCCACTTGGATGATACAAGATCGTGCTCCTAGTCTCCTGTAATCCAAGACATCCCTTAGGATCTCTCGATAAGTGTTTTGCGCATGGAACTCAGGCTGGTGACGATTTAGCCTACTTAGGGAAACTCGTTTTTTAGGTGTCATATGCATTGATACAACACAATTTGTTGATTATTTTGATGTTTTAAGGTCATTCCTCATCAATTTTTGGCCTTCTGAGGTTGAGGAAAGTCATGAAACTCTCCCATGCATGTTTTGAGAATATTCAGTTTCATGACCAATGCATTCGCATAGAGGTTAAGGATGTCGCTCGACACTCAAATACCTAAATTAAAATCTCTAGAATGCTCATTTTTAATTTGAGGGGCCATATTTTAGTGCTACATGGCTTCTCGTAGCTTCCAAGTCAATAAAACCTTCTTATGGACATCTAGCATCCAAATTGAGTTTCAAATCAGTCAAGCCGTACCCTGGCCCTGGGCAGAATTTTTAGTCTAATACGGTACACCCTGGTTTCTGCTGAGAAGTAGGTAAGCTTACTTTCATCCATATTATCCTTTGGAGTTGCAGACACTCGTAACACCCCTTCCGCGCATGCTTTTGGGAAATTAGGGTTTAGGGTGTCACACCTGCGCAACAGTTTAGGTCGCCAATTGACATCAATTTCTCCTATAAAAGATCCTTAAGAATGTTAATTTTCATAGTTATTCGACCATATTTTAGTGATATACACTCTCCCATATGTTATGGATCAAGAAACCCTTCGTCGGACATTTTACATGAATAATGGTGCTCATCGGGCCAGCCTGGCACCCCAGCACTCAACTTAGGAGCCTAAGCGCCAGGCGTAGTGCCCTAGCACCAGTCTTGGGACCCTAGGTGTCCAAAACAACTTTAAATGACTTTGAAACCGAGAGGACAGAAACCCTGTGCTAGACTTAGTGCCAGTCTAAGGCGCTTATACGTCAGAAATACCCCCAATAGCCTAGAAACTGAGCATGCAAATAGTATGTGCCTAGGCCCTGACGCCTAGGTGCTAAGGCCAACGCCTCGACACCCCAAGAGCTGTCAAGTTCCAAATTTTTAATTACTTTGACCCAATTAACCCATTAAAGGCCAAAAAGTGAGCCTTAGAAAATGGGAGAAGGTTTTAGTTAAAGTTCTTAGCCTCCTACTAAAATTATGGACCAATCACATGCTTCATAGAGAGTTCATTGGGGGCTAAGCATGGGTCAAAGAGCTTGGACTCAATGAAAGGCCATTCCCTCCATTCCTTTTGCATCCATGCCAACATTTTGAATTAGAAAGAGGTATCAATTGCTAAGGGTGGATGAAAAAGGGGCTAAAGGGGAGAATTCTTAGAGTGGAGAAGAGATTAGAGGAGAGTTTTAGAGCAAGGGAGGTTGTCTTCTTCTTCCCTTCTTTTTCTTCTCCAAGATTTCCTCATAATTTTCTTCTTTTTCCATCAAAGTTTAAAAGAGAGTATGAGGAAAATCTTGGAGGAACTTCTTCAAGTAAAAGGTTCAAATATTCTTTGAAAAAGGAGATCTTTATCCACTTAGAAGAAGATTAAGGCTTCAATTCTCCTTTTGAAGAGAAGAGTTTCATCCCAACAAGGTAGGAGCAAAGAGCAAGCAAAGAGAAAGCATTTTGAACCTCCATGTAAAGAAGAGAACCTAAAAACTCTTGTGTTTTTCATTCATAGAGCCCCTTAGGTCTGGATGTTAGAGATTTAAGAACCTAGTTTACGAGTCAGAGAAAAGCCCCTTAGGTTACGAGTAATTTATTGAAATTTCCTACGAAATATTGAGCTCTCCCTCTAAGCCTAAGCACAAAGAACCCAAATGGTAGGAATCTAAATTTCACACAATTTTGGTGGCTCCAATTTTGTATGGAGATATTGGAGCATAAGAAATTTAGAGAGCAAAAAAGCCCCAAGACCATGTCATTTTCCAATTTGTAGAGAAGTTTTCCTCAAGGAAATGGAGAAAACACCTCTACATCATTCACCAAATTTGGAGGTAGCTTCGCTACAAATCCATAAATCGAAGCCTACATCCTATGTGAGGATGTTAGGATGAATTTAATCTGCTATCAAATGCATGTGGTTTCATTATCTTGTGGGCTTTGCATGAGACACCACACATATCACTGCGATCATATGATCGTTTTGGTTCGATCGGTTACAAAGATTCGATCAACTTTCCACTTTGGTTTAATCGTCCTCAAAATTCTAATCAACTGTCCAATTTGGTTCGACCAGCTACCCTAGCTCAATCCATTGATCAAATTAGGTTTGATCACCCATGAAGGTCTAATCAACCGCCTAGTTATGTTTGATCAACCATGAAGGTCTGATCAACCGCCTAATTCTGTTCGATCGGCCTCCCTAACTTGATTGTTCGATCAAATTGGTTTGGATGGCCACCAAGGTTCCATTAATGTCGGTCTCCAGATTAGAAATTGTCGGCCGTCGGAATGGATATCCCGATGCCCAATTTTAAAAGTTGTTTAATTTTATATATATAT
>NW_018225580.1:0-1978 GCF_001263595.1 Phalaenopsis equestris | reverse complement strand
AGGAAAATTAATATTTTAGTTTTTGAAATACAAGACCGAATTGATCTTATATTTTTAATAGTTTAAATGATCGAGCACAACACCGCAAGTAATGCACCTCTCCCAAGGAATAGACACACAACTTATTAATGAGGCTCAATTGAAAAAACTTCAAAATTTATGACATATGTTTGGTCTGTGAACCTTTATATTGACCGACAAGTTCCCTTTTTTAATATGAACGATTAGATAGGGTTTATATTACATAGATAGTGTTTATATTAGCTAGGTTCATAATTCCTTATAGAGGCAACCCCCTATAGTTAATTATATTTTAAATGACAAAAATCACTTGAGAAAACTCTTGATAATGATTACAATTTAGATCATAAAATATTGTCTTCAAGGAATTCAAAAGGATAAGACTTTTCAAAGATCAGACAAAGAGGTGCGAAATGGGAAAGGCTGAAATTTGGAACATTTTATTTACGTAATCCAAAGAAGGAGAAAACTAGGGGTCGTCACAGATCCTGAGGAGAACATCAGTGACTTCCCAAGCTATCTTATGGTTTGACTTCAATTTTGATGAGATATTATTAAGTTTTTCATCATGCCAATTTTATTAGTTAGGGCTTACATTTGTGTGAGACAATCACACAAATAGTTTAAAAAATATGAGGATTTAGGCCATGATAAACGACAACCTCAGAATCCTAAAACAAGTTTGGGCTTAAATTGCACAACATGATTGTGCAAAGGCCTAATGATAAGTTGAGGATTTATGTCGCACTAGGCGAACAATCATGAAATCCTATGGCTCATTGTTTAATTCTAAGTAGAGAGATGTGATGTTGTAGATCCCTGTGTTGTTATAGATCGCTATTGTAGAAGGTTGCCCACAGAGTTAGCTTTAAGCTCCTCGGCGAAAGTAGCAGTACTAAAGTCTAAGGTTTAAAAAGTTTAAATGAAAAGTTCAAATTCGATCATTATGGGGGGGGTTAAATTTGATTAGAGCGACATTATTTAGAATTCCACGGTCCCCTCATTCTGGTGCCACTCATTCTGGTACCACTATTTTCTTTTGAATTTACTTAGCTTAAACGAGTTGTTAAACCCATTTAAACCGACTAGATCTCGATAGCAACCAATGGTTATGGGTTACCTCATTCGAGGGACTCCCGTAAATTCAAAAGAGCGTATTATGACAATGTTTTTTTTTTTTGGTTTTGAAGATCTTGTTTAATTTTGAAAAAGGTGATTGATTTTGGAAAGTTTGTTTTGTTTTGCAGGCGAAGTAAGGTTTACAACCAAGCATTTATAACATTTGAAACAAGAGTAAGTTGTAGTAAATGACATAAAGTAAATAACACTATAAAAGCATACATGTCATCTTCTCGCTGCTCCCGCTGAAAGATTAGAACTTGCAACAGGTATATAATTTTGCATAAACTTAAATAAATTGCAAGGGTAGATGAAGGTGTAGCTACCAAACCCTAAGTCATAACTTGGTAAGTCCCTAAAAGTTTTAATGGATGACTTTCTCAACAAAATATAATAAGTTCAATTATCCTTCAAAATATCCAAAAGGTTATAAAAGCATTTGGGAAACAATCCCTAACAACTTTTAAATTCCTTTTGAAATGTTTCGAGTCCATTTGAATTTAATATACTGTTCAGTCAATCATCTCGAACTTTAAATTTAGTTTCAATGAGTTAGTACACCTTATGCTCAGTGAACCTGATATCTTAATTATCCTAAGAATGGGGTACTCAATTAATCAGTTGATATTTTACTTAAGAGTTATGTAAGTAGATGCCCCTAGGGTAAGCTTAAGTCATTAAAGATTTTGTACCCACCATTAAAGTTAGGCTTGTAATGTTTAAAGGCGTTAATTATCAATTATATTAACTTTTCTAAAATTTCATTAAACAATCTTGGATTAAGCCTAGCTCGCTACTAAGCCCTTAATAATTTTCATGGGTGAATTTGCAATTATCA
>NW_018225579.1:6140-9408 GCF_001263595.1 Phalaenopsis equestris | reverse complement strand
TTTTGGATCTTCAATATCCACAGCTCCATATGGGTTGACTTTTTTAACTGTAAATAGCCTAACCACTTGGACTTAAGTTTTACGGAAAATAATTTCAATCAGGTGTTATACAACAAAACTTCTTGTCCAGGTTCAAATTCCTTTCTTCATATCTTTCAATCATGCCAATTTTTAATTTTATCCGTATAAATCTTTGCATTTTCATAAGAATCATTTCTGATTTCTTCGAGCTCATTCTGTTGCAATCATATTTTCTCACCAACATCCTTCAAATTATTATTAAATTCTTTAATAACCCAATAAGCTTCATGGTCCAATTCTACTAGTAAGTGAAAAATTATTTTAAAAAAAAGTTTATATGGAGACATTCTTATAGGAGTTTTATATAATGTTCTATAAGCCCATAATATAGTATCTAATCTAGCAAACCAATCTATTTTGTTAGGATTTATAGTTTTTTCAAAGATTCTTTTGATTTTATGGTTGGATAATTCTACTAGACCACTAGTCTAGGGATGATAAATATAGAAGATCTTATGCTCTATATCATATTTTCCAACCAATTTTTCAATTCTTTTTTGTTCCAGAAATGAGATCACCCATCTGTAATAATTACTCTAGGCATTCCATATTTTGTAAAAATATTTTTAATTAAAAATTTTGAAACACTCCGAGAATCAATGGAGGTAAAGCACCTACTTTAATCCATTAGGAAACATAGTCTACTACAATTAATATATATAAATTTCCAAAAGAGGGAACAAATGATTCCATAAAATCCAATCCCCATAATTAAATATTTCAACTTCCAATGTAAAATTTAGGTGCATTTCATTTCTTTTGAAAATTTTCCTACTCCTGAAATCAATCACATATTTTTATGGGACTTTTGCTTTTAAAAGAATGTCTTTTGGTTCATGTAATGGATCTGTAATTTTTCAAAGGCATATAATGTCTATTTTTTTGTGACCTAAATGAGAAAGGAATTAAAATTTTGATGAATAATTTCTCAGTTTTTGGAACCTTTTTCGATTCGTGCTTAGATCATCAAACAAAAACTTTAAAATACTGTGAAGAAATAAATTTAGTTTTGAATTAGGAAAATGTCAATTTATGGTCACATGAGGGATTTTATTGGGACATAAAGTTTCTAAAATGGCATGTAAGTTGATGAAGCAAAAATTCAAATTATTGTTGAATTACAACCTCCTACTTCAGTAACAACAATAAGAAGTTTTCTAGGACATGCTGGGTTTTATAAAAGGTAGATTAGACTTTTATAGAATTTCTAAGCCTCAATGCCATCTTTTAGAAAATGATATTAATTTTGATTTTAATGATGATTATCTTAAAGCCTACAATTTATTAAAGGAAAAATTAATTACTGCACCTATCATTGTTTCACCTGAATGGGAAAACCTTCTGAATTAATGTGTCTACAAGTAATTATGCCATTAGAGTTGTGTAAGGATGAAAATATGATAAGGTTTTTGAATTTATACATTACGCTAGCAAAACTCTTAATGAAGTTTAATATAATTACACAAAAATTGAAAAAGAGCTCTATACAATAGTATATGTTTTTCATTTAGACCATACTTACTTAGACCTAAATGCATAGTGCATACTGATCCTTCTGTTAATAAATATCTTATGTCAAAGAAGAATGTGAAACAAAGATTAATCAGATAGGTCCTACTTTTACAAGAATTTGATTTTGAGATAATTGATAGGAAGAAAAGCTGATAATCAAATTGTTGATCATCTGTCAATACTTGACCATGAAAATGAAAAGAACAATGAGGTTGACATAAATGAAAATTTTCCCAATGAACAACTTTATGGTATTGTTAACAACCATATACCATGGTATGCAGATATAGTTAACTACTTTGTTAGAAATATTCTACCATACGGACTAACATGCCACTAGAAAAAAAATAATGTATGATGTGATGCGGGTGGATTTAGTGTGTTAGTTTTACAAATATTTTTCAATATTAAAAAATACACACAGCTGATACAAAAGGAAATATGCAAATTAATCCTAACAAAATAACTTCAATTAAAATAGTTTTACCTTTTCATAATCTTTAAACTGCTAAATCCCTTTAAAAAATAATGCAAGTATATGTATCTCTCAAGTAATAAAAGGCTCTAATGGAGTTCGAGATATCGATCGAATAAGGAAGTTGGAAATGCCTGTAAATAATTTCTTAAGATTATAATGTCAAGTACTATTTTAATAATAAAAAAAAGTAAAGTGCAAAGTTTGAATATTAAGCAGCAAGTGAATGCTAATGAAAATGCAGTTGAAAGAAAAAGTTAAGTAAACTAAAGGCTAAACTTTCAAAAGTAATTTACAAAAATTAAAACCAAGATGTTGTGACAGAAATTTCAATTTTAAGAAAGCATCCTTTCCTTTTACAATGTGTATATGGTTTGTGAAGTAATTAAAATCATTTATAAAAATTAATATAAACTCTTTTGTGTCAAATAAAAGCAATCCTATTCTTGACCCTCTTCCGAGTGCATAAAGAACATTGACTAATCCACTGTTTGGTCCCTAATTTTGTGGTTAGGCTGGGAGGTTGTTGGGTGCCACTCTAGAGCTCACACTACTCCCTATTTTGAGGGCTAACAATCTCACATCGGTTTCCAAGCAACTGAACCAAATTGAGAATCTTAATCTATCTCTTAAAATCTCCAATTCTTCATCCAACAAAGTATATTTCAATATTTATTTGCACCTAATTCTATGGATGAAATACTCTCCCATGAAATCAATTGTGATTCTTTCCATGTTGTCGAAATTATAGCCCTTTGAGAACATATGTTTCTCAACACATTTTAACATTTCATTTGGTCAAATCGAAAAGTAGATGAAGATCAGAGTTCAAATCATCGCCAATTATTAACATGTAAAACCATATAAAATAAAATCTATTCTTCACAAAACCAAATCTCAAAGTAGGGAGAATGATAAAGAAAACTACTCAGAATTCATGAGAATGATACGAAAAAACACGAATTTCAAATATAAAAATAAGTTTACAAAACAAAAAAAATAAAAGACAACTTATCTCACAATCCTTCCCAAGTAAACTCCTAGAAGTTATCTCTAATCCTTTCTCCCTTTACAAGCACTCTCAATTCTCTCTTAGAAGTGTAATGAAGAACAAATCTCTCACCTTCCCTCTCCTCTTACAGTCCTTGAAGAAAATCTCAAAGCCCTTGACTTTCTCTCTCTCTCTCTCTAACTCTCCTT
>NW_018225579.1:1043-3168 GCF_001263595.1 Phalaenopsis equestris | reverse complement strand
GCCAATCTAGCCCATCTTGCGCCAACGCCTTAATTTTTCTAGATTTTGTTTTCTGTGAAAATCTACTCTGTACTATTTTACTTCTACCTCTAATTAACTCAAATGAACCCTTATAAGCATAATTAAATATTAGTCTAATTTCCATCTTTCAAAAACTACACAAAACTCACTTTTATATATAAACTTCGTGCTATTACAAACTAACATTTATCAAGCCAACAAACATCTATTTCAGTGTTTAAAGCAAACCAAACCAACCTAACATTGAAATCTAAACATCAAAATTCCGATCTCAAACTTGGATATAGTTCAACTATAAAAGTAAATGAAATTCAACAGCATAAACAACTAAAACAAGCAGTACTAAATAAAACATTCCGTGTAAAGATTAAGTTCAAACATCTTCTTCACTCTCATCCTCCTGAATATCTCCCATAGATTGGTACTACACATAAAATTTGTAAAAGGTTCAATAAGGAAACTCATCAATCCAAGCATGTTTCTTGAACATACATACCAAACCATCTTCAATACAACCAGTATGCTCAAAATGTTCTTTAAGCATCCAGTCCAAGTGATCCAATATTTCATAAATATTTCCAATTGCATGCATAAGATTTTGCACCACTTTTTCTATCTTCTTGATCCTTTTCAAAAGTGCTTTAGAACTGAAGTAAGGTTGAATAGGTAATGAAATCTAAGATTCCTGATCCATCAGTACATCCATATCGTTTTGATGTCCCATTCCAATAAAGTTGCAATAAACTTTTGGATCCATTGAATTCCAAGGAAGAAGCACTTTTGCCCAACTCTCATAAGGTACTTGCGATTGAATGCATAGTAGGAAAATAGTGGATAGAAGTGCTAGGGTTGCAGACCCATTCACAATCAAACCTAAAAATGATTTCACAATGATATCTCCAATATCAATAGTTTTTTCGGTTTGAATACAGTAATTTAAAATAACACTCTCCTTATTTACCTTACTGATTTTCATAGTAGGCAGTAATTTGATGCATAAAGAACTGACATGCCTTAGAAGCAAGATTTAACAACGATGATAAAAAACTTACATTTCCATCATTTCTGGCTTCCTAATTAGCATCTTCATCAGTAATGCCTTGATAGAGTTCATTCATATTATCTCTTGTATGGGTAAAATTCGTGTAATGTTAAATAAATACATTTTCAATCATAAACATCTCGTTTATTCTTACAGAAGTGAATTGCACAAACCTGCCTCACACATAAACAATTTCTTGGTTTATTCCATTCAGATTTGCATAAAGCTATTTCACCACATGGATTACTATGGCGACAGTAGTGTAACAAAGCACTTCCTAATGACTATTTACAATAATCTCTTCAACTTGGGTGTTCGATGTATTGAATCCTCGATTCACAAACCCCCTTTCTTTGATTAGCCTTATCTTCAGTAGAACATGATCATGCAACTTCTGCACATTGAAATTGACAAACTTTCTTAAGTTAAAAATCTCAAATCTAACAAAATTTTTAGAGTGGGATGCCATTGAAATTGAAATCTAGTGACTCCTCCCATGTTTCCCCCCCTAAAATGGAATTTGGAATCAATTTTTGGGAGTTATAAGGAGAAGAACCTGCAAAAACCTCCAAAAACTGCATTTTGAAACTTTTTAAGTCATTTTCTTCGTTGCGATGCATCATGCACCAATCTGGCGTATCATGCGCCAGTTCCAAAAATTCGCATTTTCAATTTTGATCAAAAATTCATAATTCTTCCATAAAATTAGGTATTTAAAGATGTTTTTTTTTAATTGTATTCTTAAATACATGAATTCTATGAAAACACAAATATAAGTATATGTAAAATATTTTGGATGAAAACTCAAAAAGCAAAACAAACAATGCTAAGTATGGGTTGCCTCCCATAAAGCACTTTGTTTAATGTCATCAACCCGACATTCCCAGTCTTTATTCTAGGTAACCCAACATTATACATTTGTTAAAAATTAGTCTTTGACCATCCAAATATGGTTTCAATCTGTGCCCATTTACTTTAAATATCTTTCCATTCTTAGGATATTCAATTTTAACAACTCCAGAGGGATAGACGTTTACAACTTTGAATGGCCATTTCGCCTAG
>NW_018225579.1:0-447 GCF_001263595.1 Phalaenopsis equestris | reverse complement strand
GTGTTGGCGGCTGAGGAGGGAAGTGCTCTGCTAGGGTTTCTACAGGGATGACGTTTGGTGGCTGCTGGCTGAAGAGGTGCTATGAGGTGTTTGTTTGTGGTTGTTTAATTCTTTCTAGCTTCTTCTCCAGATGGAGGTGGATCTTTGTGTGTACTTGCTGCTAGATTTTACTGTTCCATTGGTTCTCTCCTTGGTTGCTCTATAGCTACTGGTCTTTGTTCAGACATGACCACACCTATTGATGATGCCACTGACTCTCTTTGGACCGAGGCAACTTTTGCTGGGGTTGTTGGAAACTCTACTGATGTCTTACATGACCTGGATCACTTGGTTTTCCCTCAGGAATTCCAAGACACTGCTGCAAGAAAAGGAAGTTGCCCTTGCATCTATCCACACGGATCCAAGGAAGGATAAACTGCTGTGTTCTTTACCAACAGAGAAATAATC
>NW_018225578.1:0-6863 GCF_001263595.1 Phalaenopsis equestris | reverse complement strand
TTATCATCTGCCACTTGATACGTTATGTTTTTATGAAAATTATAGTCTGATTGAAGCGGAGTTAGATGAGATTATTTCTTACTAGACTATTGGGAGAGGACTTTGAAAAATCACTAATGAGACGAGAGTTAACTTCCCAACTTCAAAATTATGTGCATTCTCAGAGGCCTGACACTATCTTAATTCTTCTCATTTGCTAACCAAAAATCATCTCAGTGAAGTTACCAGAGAGAGCAACATTAAATTATTGTATCCGGGAAGGAAAGCTCAACAACATAGGAGCTTTAATTTGTCAGACTATCATTAGTTGTGTCACTGCCGTTACTACTGTAGGTCTGGGATTTGCTTCCTTGATCTTTTCTTTTTTTGAGTAGGCTGGAGTTAAATATGATAGCTGGGAGGAGGTGTTGTTAGCTCTAAAGCCCATCACTAAGGTAAATGTGAAGACTTATTCTGAGCATTCAATATTTTATTGAACAAGAGGATTTTCTAGGAGTTATGGAAAGAAGACGTTTGCTGCTTCTACGTCTGTTTCTTCTACATCTAGACCATCTACCTCACATTCTTCTACATCTAGAGTTGAGTCTACTGAAACCCAAGATAAATTATTATAGAGGATGATGGTTAATATTAATTTTACCGCTGATAGAATAAAAAATTTAGAGCATTTTGCAAAGCATACTGATAGGTATAATAGGAGAAAAAGTGATTATGAAGAGAAATTTCACTCATCTTTGAAGAGCCTCAATAAAGGTAACCAAGGATTGCAATTTCCTCCATATCCTAGATACACTGATTATTAGCCTGTAGAAGTTTGGGATAGCGGTGATTCAGAGGATGAAGAATAGAACTGAGAGATTTATTTTATGATTGTAATATGATATGAACTATGTGATCTGGGCTTGCTACATTTGCATCTGTGTGTTGGTTTGAACTATGTGATGTGGTTTGGAATTTTATGTTTAAGTGAGAATTGTGATGTGATGTGTTTTCATGTTTTGAACTTGAGAAATGTATGTATGTTTACTTATTTAGATATTGTGATGTATGAGACTTTTATTTTTAATTGTATTATAATGTTTGTGCTCATTAGTAGTTTATTTTAAAATTCTAGGGTAGTTGTTGTTGTGATTTTTTGTGAGTTAGTTTAGAAGTTAACTTAATTCTCTATCTTTCATAAAGTTGAAAATCTTGCTAGCGTAAATCTTAAATTTGAAACTTAAGAAACTGCTACCCAGTATTTTTCTTTTATCATGTTTGTGAGTTTGTTTTTATGTTGAGATTGTGAAGTCAAGTTAGTGTGTTAGTTTGATTTTATGTTTATACCCACTGTTTAGAAGTCTATTAAATCTCTACTTATTCAATTGAAATGAAAATATTAGAAAATTTGATCAAAATTAATTTTACTCCTGTTTTTAGTTTTATACTTTTGTATTATTAGGGTATAAAATTCCTGTTAGCAGTTATTTTAATTTTTATTCCTGCTTATATATATTTGATGTTAAACTGTTTAATTTGATAAAAATTTAAGTTAGGGGGTGAGGTGAAAAATATTTTCAAAACTTTAATTTTATTTGTTCTCAAATGAACTACAAGTGAATTTAATTTGAAAAGAAAAATTGATCATTTATATGAAGTTATATTAGGGAAGTAAATTTTGATCTTAGAAATAAGTAAGAGAATTTAGTTGAATTTTGAGTAATGAAAAAAAACTTAAGGTTGACAGTTTATAGTGTAGAAAAAAATTAATATAACTATCTTTAGTAAGAAACATTGTGTTTTTGAATATTTTAGAAATTTACACTTTTATTTTTAATACTTAAATTTTTTTTATTAAAAAAAATTTTCAAAGCTATTATTATATTTATAAGTTATGTATCAAGACTTTGCTTTAGGAAAAGAAAAGTAGAATTCAAAATTATTAAAGGTCTATCCATATATAGTAATCCTTGCTTAAAAAAAAAAGAAAATGAAAATACAAAATGAAAAAAAATAAGAGAAAAATAAAAAAAAAGAGAGAGAAAAGATAAAGAAAAAAAATTTTTATAAGGGATGAGAAGCTTGAGGATCAATGCCTAATCTAAAATTGGTTCTACATTTGATCTTTTTTAAGTATAAGACTTGAGGAAATCTTAAGCTTATAGATATAATATAGTAAGTAAAATTATTCTTAATAAAAATTTTTAAGTAAAGATAATAAAAGAACTAAATTCTAAATTTGGAAGACTTACAATATTTTTAAATTAGATAGGAACTCATATTTTAATCTTTCTTAATATTAGAAATTTCTAAACTTTAAGTTGGTCTAACTTACTGAATATTTTTTCTAAATTGGACTACTATATTTCTAAATCTAAATTTTGATAACTCGTAAAAAAACTCATATACATATCATACATATTTAGTTCTTAAAAATTGAATTGTCACTTAAGGAAAAGTAACATTTAAAGTTTGGGGGATTTTGATACGCCTAAAATATATAGTGTTTTTAGACACATTTTTATACATATTTTTGAGATGTTGCACTTTAATGCAAGGTATTTTTGTGTTTTTCTTTTAGGTATAGGTAAAAAGGTGAAAATTTTATAAAGGAGTGAAAAAGGATCAAATTTGAAGCAAATAAGTGAAAATGGTGCAAAAGTGTTTTGGCACCTAAGCGCCAAATCCGGCACTTATGCACCGTGTACACAGAGAAGGCCGCGCCTAAGCACCAGAGACCTCGCACTTAAGCTCCAGTGGCAGTTATTAGATGAGTAAATTCAGTTTTTTGATGCACCTATTGGCTTAATAGGTGGTTACAACCACCATGGACAAAAATTATTGCGAAAGGATGCTTCTCTTGGTTAAATACATCAAATTAATACACATTTTAAAGAGATACCAAGGCACCTTTTAGAGAATTATAAAAGAAAGAAGATTAGGACTTCGAAAGAGATCCTGAAAGAACTGGGAAAGTTTTGAAAGCTCAAAAATTAATGAGTTAGTTGGAGAGATTTTCAGGCACCACATATTTATCCTTTTTTTTTTATTTTAGTTTTGTATTGAAGGTGTTGTAAAAGCGAAGAGATTCAAAATAAATTCAAGAGTTTGGTGGAGGACTTCAGATAAGTTTTCATATTTTGTTTTAGACTACTTATGGTTTTAATTGAGACTTATTGTTGGTTTAACAATGATTTCTACTTTTAAAATAAAGTGTTGTTTTTCTTCTCCATAGATTCTGAGTAGTTCTTTTTCTCTTTCTTCTTAAAATGATAAGTAATTAAGTGTTGGATAGAGGTTGTGTAGAGTTTTGATCTTTAATGTTGGAAGAAGTTGTGATAATTTAAATTCATTTACTTCATTTACTTATAGATTTGGCCAATCGAGATGTTAAAATTTGTTGTGAGAAAATGTAAGAACCAGGCTGGTATTGTCTCAGTCAACAATTGGAAAGAATCACATGAGGTTGTATGAATGAGAATGTAGTTCATATGGTTGAGTGCAAATAAATAGGAAAATATTCATTAAAGGGTGTAGAGTTAGAATACTTTAAAGTGATAGGTTAAAACCCCCAACTTGATTTATTGTTTTAGGTTCTGATACAAGAAGTTAGCCCTTAGATGGAGGGAATCAAGGGAATTCTAGAGTGACAGCTAATATCTTCACTTCCTAGCCGGTCTTCAGAACTATTCGAACTTTAAATTTTCCAATGTTCTTTATAGCATCTCTAGTAAGGGTAAAGATTATTATTGCTCCTATTTTGTACAACACAATATGCATACTTCCACAAAAGAATTCTTATACATATTACTGATTCATGATAAGGAGAAATATATTTTTATATTTAGTGCTTTTCTTCTTCAAAAACTCAAGTTATCTTTCTAAGTTTGTAATGCTTTTGTCAAAATATTAAAATTACCAAAAATATTTAAACTTTTTTTACTGCGAAAACATCTTTAGTTTAAATAATTATCTTTTAAAAATAGAAAGTTTTTTAAAAAGTGCATATCGCATATCTTCCCTGCGGGTTCGATATTCAAGTCTTAATAAAAAATTCCTATATCACTTGATAAAGATACATATACTTATGTAGTATCCCAATATAAATTAAAAGTTTAATTCTTATTTTTCTTCAAGATTAGGTTTTTGACCCCTCCCTGGCCTGCCAGCCACCTTGGTTGCTGGAAAAGCCAAGCCATAATGCTCCCCCTTGGCTAAAACTCAAAATTAAATCCCTTTAAGCCATCTCATCCCAATTAAATTTTTGTACAATATTGGCATTCACATAAGTAACCCAAAGCACCAACCAATTTCCCCTGATGGCCTCTCCTTCCCCCTCTATTTAAACCCACCCTTCATTGTTAAACTAAGATAGCCTGAAATTCCTTAGGGAGACATTGTTAAATTGCTTCCAGAGCTTCCTTAAGATCTCTTGATCTCTTAATTTCAATCCCCCCATCCTTAGCTACGCAAGCCCACTGCCTTGGCTCAATTTTGGAGCTCAAATTCAAGGCCGAAACAGGACACCCCCAAACCTCCACTAAACTCAAATTAATTACACCTCTACCATCCTCACAATGAGGGAGGACGGTCCCCCACAAATTCCCCATCACCAGACCACCCTAGGGAGGACTTTGATCAACACCCGAAATTGACCTTGATTGAATTTGGGTCTAGGCATTTCACCGTTGCTTGAGGCTTCATCAAGGAGCTCTTTCGACTCAAGGAAAGCATTTGGAAGCACCCAATCAAGGCCACACCTCTTGGGAAAAGTTATTGTACTCTCCCTTTAAACCGAACTTCATTTGATTCTCCATGTTCATATGTTCTCCTTGTCAAGACAAGTCCATAGAAATAAACCACACTTAATTTGGTTATGAATCAAGAGAGATATTAAGGTTTTAAGTTGGATGGCTCGCGAGTTCAGTCCAATGGGGACGATGATAGAGGACCGTCCGATTGAGCATGTATTGAATGGAGGTTTCTGATTGCGCCGGACGGATTAATGGTTCGAAAAAATAACTCCAATAATAAAAATATAAATCACAAAAATATGAAATTTATTTCTTTGAGTTTCCTAGACTCAGAGAGATTCAATAAAAACATAAAACTTAATTTTCTATCTAAATAATATTTTTTTATTTAGTTAATCCTCAAAATAAACAAATAATTCTAACAATTAAGCCAAACCTCTAAAAATAAAAAAAATTGGTCCAAGTGGTCCTCTAACCTAGATGAACCTCCAATAATTTTTTTAAGGACAGAGGTTTTGTTTTGATTGAATTATTAAATTATTATTGAAAAATACCTATTTTTGCATTAGAAATAATTATAAAATTAAATAAATTCAGAAAAATCACATTTTCTCCTCTGATGTTTTAATTAAGCCACGAATGGGGTAACTTAAAATTTTCAAGTCATTTGAGTTTAATTTAATGAATTATAGGGTATTAGAGCTTTAGGGGCAAAAGGGTAATTTTGGAATATAACACTTAATTGATATTTTGGCTTAACCAAAGGGCTAAATGGGCAACAAATAATATTAATTGATATATTTTTATGATTGAAACATGAAAGGTATAAATGGTAGCAACTAATCTCATTTTGGTCTTATACAGGACAAATTTGTAATTTCTTAAAATCAATGAAATTTGGAAGAATATTTAAATAAAAAGATATTAAGGTGATTTTTGGAAGATTATAACTTACTGATTTTTAAGCACTAATTAATGGTTTTGAAATGACTTATAATTCATGATAAGGATTAAAGGTATAAACATTTAAATTTTTTTTTCTGAAATTACAAATCTACCTATTAAGCTCTTAAGGTCTTAGTAGTGAACTAGGCTTAATCAAAAATTTTTTAATGAGATCTAGAAAAAAATTTATAACTAATTTAAAACTTTTTAAAATACTATAAGCCCATCTTTAAAATTAAAGTGCTAAGCTCTTTAATTAAACCAAATTTCCAGTAAAGGTCTTTACCTATATAATTTATAAATAAAACATCAAGTGATAATCACCCCATCTTTAGGATTGGCTAAAACATCACTTCATTGAACATATGGGTAGGATAAAGATGAATTATTAAACAACATAATGAGTGTGAATAAACTCGGCACTTTTCAAGAGATTGTGAGATGACTGTGGCTTGGTTCTTAGGCTCTTCTCATACTCCTTTGGATATCTTGAAGTATGACGAAACTCATTATGCCTTGCTTAAGGAATCATCTATACACTTAGATAAAATGGACCCATTATAATATGAAATAGGATCTGGTAGACACACCTTGAACTTGTGCTTCCTAATTTTTCTAAAAGCATGCTTTAAGTCATGCAAAACTATATGCATATGCCTTGCAAACACTGAACTTTCAAGTGGAGGAACAAGAAGACTCGACAAATAGGCTTTTATAGTTTACAACATCTTCTTTTCCTACACTTTCTTTGTTGTACTTCTCCTGCTCATGAACTTGCATGTTGAACAACAATGTCACACTACATGTCAAAACTCAAACTTTTACGATATCCACAGAATTGAAACCAAAACAAAAAATTTAAAAAATTAAACATGATAAAGTTCACCGCCACAACATTCAAAATATTAGACAACTCAAAATTTAACCATAAACATCACAAAAAACCAAAATTGCAACTAAATTAAAGCATCTCTATCAGATGATCAAAAATCCCTCAGAGGAGGTAACCTACAGTTGCTAACCAGATTTCCCATGGTCTAAATGAAAGTATGGAACTCATTGATGCGACTTTTTTATATGTTATGCTTCATGATTTTGATACCACTAATTGAATATTTTAACCCTCGATAACGATGCCAAAAACGTGATCTGGACTTTTTATATTAGTTTTATATATTCTATATA
>NW_018225577.1:0-376 GCF_001263595.1 Phalaenopsis equestris | reverse complement strand
ACCGAAGCAAGAATATCGGGTCGATCCAACGCCGAGTCACCAGGGTAAAATACCTTTTATAAAAAAAATAGAAGTAGAGATTAGAGAACGACACAAAAAATCAACTCTAAGCTCTCACCGAAAGATTTTCGCGATTTTGAGACAAGTTCTCACCGAAAGAAGCTTTTCGCGATTTTGATAGAAGAAGATGGTTCTCGATCTTGAGAGAAGGAGCAACCGGAGGAGATAGATCGGCTGGGGTCTCGTGCTTCCGTGAGAGGAGAACGGCGTGAGAGGAGAGCGGCGAGCTTTTCACGATCTTGAGCGGAGGAGCAGCCGGAGGAGAAAGATCGGCTGCGGTATCGTGCTTCCGTGAGAGGAGATCGCGTGAGAGGAG
>NW_018225576.1:0-791 GCF_001263595.1 Phalaenopsis equestris | reverse complement strand
AGTTAGCAAATGAACTCAAAATATTTTGAAATTTTGTTAGTGAATTCTCTGGATCATAAACCATAGTGGAGATAAAAAATAATGTCGTTTAAATGTTTATATTTTACAAAATTAATTATTTTAATGATTTAGTGTTTGTAAAATTTAAGTGCATTTTAAATGACTTGTCCCATGGAATTATTTCCAAAGCTTCTCTAGTCATAGTGGACTTTCCAAAATTCTTTTAGAATTTTCTAATCAATATGCTAATTTCCATGATTATTTTAAAGAAATAATATGCAAGATCTTTAAAAATATGGATCTTTGTATAAAAACCTCCTCTGACTTTCGAAAAATCAGAGGATATTTCCTTTGACAAAGGCTACAACATGCCAAAATTTCAAGCCAAGGTGATGTATCATTATGCATGGAGAATTAAATGATTTCAAACAGTGTTTAATTAATTAAAAATATTTTGTGCATCAAATGGACCTGAAATTTATTCCACATTGTTTTCCTCTATTCACTGAGCAAGAGGGTATTTTTATTTTATTTTTGTGATTTTTCTACACAAAGTTATAGATTTTCTAAGTTAGGGGTATTTAAAGAAATAGAAAAAGCCTTATTTTTCTATTTAAACTGCACGTGCCACCTCAACCTACGACGGCTTCGAAGGAATACCGCGTGTGCTGACTAGATCCTAGGCAGCTCCGAAGGCATGTGTGGCGCGCTCTGATTGGACTCCACTGTTCACGTAGCTACTGACTTGGCCTGCGATTTATGTTCTGAAGCGCTGTCCAGCTCGATCTCCT
>NW_018225575.1:0-434 GCF_001263595.1 Phalaenopsis equestris | reverse complement strand
CACTCCTCACTAAGTGCAACAGTCTCATTATCTTTAAACTTTATTTTCCTGTTGAGAATATCCTTTATAAACTCTACATAGCTTGACATTTGTTCTAAGGCTTCAGCAAATAGAATATTAATTGTAAGCTTCTTAAATATTTATAAAAATTTTGAAAATTGCTTATCCAACTTCTGCTGACGAAGTCTTTGAGGAAATGGAGGTGGCGGTTTTTCCAAATCAATTTTTAATGGAGAAATAGGTCTTTCAGAATCTTTTGGAGCGTCCTCTTTTGATTCTTCAATTTCTTCTCTCTCAACTTCAATTTCTTTTTGAACCCTACCTTCCAACTCTCTTCCACTTCTAAGTTGAACGGCTTTTATTTACTCTTTATTCAAGTCTTTTGAATTTGATTTAGTTTTATTGGGAAGTGTTCCTTGGGATCTATTACTTAA
>NW_018225574.1:0-501 GCF_001263595.1 Phalaenopsis equestris | reverse complement strand
ATGTGATATGAAAGATTAGGGTGGTATAAATGTAATAAGTAAAATTTACCTGTTAGATGAGTAAATTTATACGAATTGAGCGGTATGGTATGTATGTAAATAAAATGTTATTATATACTTTGGTTGCTCAAATGTTTTTATTATAAATCGGGCTGTCTCGATCGTCTTATGCTTCCAAGGAATTTAGTCTATCTACAGAAATTATTTGGCATAATTAATATAATATCGAAAATAATTTATGTTGACATTCTGTTATTCTTAAATCACAAGTTCCAGTTAGGGCTGTAAACGAGTCGAGCTTGAGCCTCAAGCTGAGCTCGTGTTCGGCTCGTTCGAAATTGTTCGTGTTCGGCTTGATTTAATTATTCGTTCGTGTTCGGCTCGAAATTGACTCGTTAACATTAAACTGAAAAAATAGATGTAAAGTGTTGATTCAAACCTGAACCAAATGTAGGCAAAAGAAGACGCATAACCACATTACCACACGAGCAGTTACATTTT
>NW_018225573.1:0-805 GCF_001263595.1 Phalaenopsis equestris | reverse complement strand
GTTAAGCTTGATATTTATCTCATGGGTAAATGTTTAAAGAAAAATTTTTAAAGAGTTAATAAAGAGGTTAAATCAATGTACTTGCCATACAACATGTCCATACCCTATGGTGCCATTTTTACTGAGCATCATAAGCTTTAACCATGATCTAACCCTTGGTTAGCCACCTTAACCCAAGCTAAAACCCAAAACCGTGAGCCCCCACATAGGCCAAAACGCAAATTCATGCCAAGAGGCCACCTCAGCCCAAATTGAGCTAAGAGCTCCTCTGCTTGACACCTAAGAAGTGGAGCTAACCCCTCATTTGGCCAGATAAGCATCCCCATAGCCATTTTCTATAAAATCTACCCCATTGTCATGAATAGGAGGGTGGTAAAAAATTTTCACTAAGGCTTACCAAACTCCTCAGAGAGCTTCGTTAGGAGACCCTTAATACATTTCAATCCACTTCCCTCTCTCAAATCCACCATGACAATCCAATTTTGGGTTTGAGTTCCTACTCGAAACCAGGACAAAATCCAATCCCAACCTACACAGCACCAAATCCCCAATAGATTGGCCCTACACATTCACAACAATGAAGGAAGCCAAACCCCCATCAATTCCCCCTCTGAAATAGCCTCTATCATAGCTCTCAATCAACACCCAAAATCGGCCTTGATCAAAATCATACATAGGCTTTACACCAGAGCCAGAGGCTTCATCCCTAAGCTCTTTGGGATCTAATAAAGGTGTGAAGAATCTCTGATTGAGGCTACACCTCTCGGAGCAAAGGTATAACTCACTTACTCTCCCGAGCCTTCGC
>NW_018225572.1:0-2933 GCF_001263595.1 Phalaenopsis equestris | reverse complement strand
TGATTTTTAATTTATTTATTATAATTATTTTAATCGAAAATATGAAAATTCATTTTTAAGCTTTTAAAATTTATTTTTAACTTAGAAAAATTAGAAAAAATATCCTAATGACTTCTAAGTGATCAGAGGACATTTACACACATTTTGAATCTTTTTTTGTGTTTTTGAAAATTTTGATCATTTTAATTATTTTTAATTCAACATTTAATTTAAAAATAAAATGTTTTTTTAAAAGTGATTTTATTTTTATTAAATGCCCCTGATAAAAAAGAACTCAGAGAACTATTTTTCATGATTTTTCTAAGCTTATTTAGTTTATTATAATTATTTTTGTACAAAAATACAAAGTTTCTTTGAAAATTAATTTTAGTGATTAAACTAAGCCAAATAATTTTAAATTTTTTACGGTAAGTAAATATGAATTTTAAGCATAATGTGGAACTAATTTGAAGTGATTTTGTCAATTTTTGATAAGTGTATAATTTACATAAATTAATATAAAGTATATGCATTTAATTAAATATATGAATGTACAAGATGAATCAAAATATCACAATATTTTTTCTAGACTTCCCTAACCATAGAAAACCTACTAAAATTATTCTCATAACTTTCCAAGTGATATTTTGATTTATATAATTAAAATAAGCCAAAAAGATCACTCTAACTTAAAAATTAGGGACAGAAGCATAGAGATGACCTCTGAACTTGGAAAGATCAGAAGACATAGCCTCTATCATGAGAAACAAACCCTCAAAATTTCAAGTCATGGTGAGAAATGTTTAGTCATGGACAATTAAAAAACCCCAAAGGGTATTTAATTCATTAAAAATCAGGGAGTAAGAAAACCACTTTTATTTTTAGTCCACAATATTCTCCTCTATTCCCTGAGTAATAGGGTCTTTTTATTTTATTTTTATGATTTTTATAGAGAAAGATATGGATTTTTGAAGTTTAGGCATTTAAAATAATTTAAAAATCCTTATTTTTCTATTTATCCAGCGCAGCGCCAACTCATCCTACGGCGGCTCCGAACTTACATACGGCGCACTCTCATTTGATGTCGCAATCTACTTCCCCTGCCATGTGGCCCACGGCCCACGATTTACTCACCATCTACTCATCCGACTTGATCTCTTCCATTGGTTGGATACACACGCGATCAGACGACTCTCCGGTATCGTCCCCAAGTGACTTAACCCGTAAGCCGTTCACACTAAAACCTTAAGATCTTCGTCTAAACTCAACCAAATTGCATGGGGTTTGTTTTTAAACCTTGATCAAGACGAACACATCTATACGGTTAATCAAGTATGAAATCAAGCCATTATAAATAAATAATCAAAAGAAGCTCGGGCTAGCGCAGGCTAGGGTTAGAGCTCAATACCTTTGTCTGAGAGGAGAGACCTCAATCAGATGGTTGTGGTAGCTTCGATTGGACCCAACGAAGCTCATGCTAGGGTAGTCTCAAGCCATAGTGAATTGTCTAGGTATGTTTTTCATCAAGATGGATTTATGGTGTTGGTCTAGAGCTACCCTAGAGGTTGTTTCAGAGGGGGCTTTGATGGGGAATCAACTCCTCTTGCTCTAGGGATGGTGTGTGCACAATTAATTTGAGTTTGGTGGACTGTGGAGAGATGTCCTGGTTTGAGCTCAAAATTGGGCTTTCGCGGTGGGGATCAATGGGAGAAAATGGGGGCAATGAGCTTAGGAGTTCTTGGAGAGTGTCTGAAAGCAATTGGACAAAGTTTCCCAAAGGATTTTGGCACACTCTTCTCTTTGGCCATGGAGGGGCTGATTAAATAGAGGAGCTTAAGGGGGAGCTCAGGGCTAATTGATGGGTGTAATATGGTTCTTAGGTGGAGGGTTGAGGAGCTCTAATGAGCCATTGGGATGAGCTGGCCTTTAGGGTTGAAATTGGGTTTGAATTTGAGCTTGAGGGTCTCAATTTTGGTATTTTTCGGCCACTAGACGAGTTGGCAATAGACGAGTCGGCAAGGCCAAGGGAGGTGGCCAGAAGGTCAGGTGAGCCAGGGGAAGGCTTAGTTATAATTTACTCCAAATGGTAAGTGATGATGGAAGAGATTTTTGTTTAAGGTCCAAAAATGGGATAAGATCCCTTAATTTAGGGACCCATCAGTCCATAGCTTACTTGGGTCATTTAAGAGGGTTTAGCCTGGTCAATATGGTGTGCTTAGTGGCAGTGGAGACCTTAATTTGGTGACTTTAGGATGGCTAAGTCAATTTTGGTGCATTGGTCCAATTTGGGTCAAAAAGGCTAAAAGTTGGGTTTGGTTTAGTCTAGCCATGACTTTCAGCCTAATTGATTGATCAACAATGTGTAGATGATTGTAATGAAGACTTTTTATGAAGGATTGAAGTAATTTTAAGGTTAATTGAAAGCTCAATTTGAAGGATTATGGAATTTTGGTCAATTTGGGCATGCTGGACTAGACTTGGGTCTAGGTCGGGCTAAGGTTGGGCTAAGTCCAAATAGATGGTTGAAAATTGTCCATAAGAATGTCATGAAGCATTTTCAACATAAATTGGGTGTCAATTTTGGAGTTAGGGCATTCAATTTGGTGGAATTTGGAGACAGCCAATTTGGGGATTTTTGTACTAGGGTTAAAATTAAGTAAAATTTAGGCTTCACTAAGGCCAATTAAAAGTTCAATTTGGTGTGTAGGAGTATTATGAAGAGTTTAGGATTCAATTGGGGCAAATTGAGTAGGCTATGGGGTTCAATTAAGTGAGATTAAGTGATATGGTCAAAATTGAGGGTTTTGATTTGGATCAAAATTGAGCTCAAAGCATGGGCCAATTAGGCTTGGATTTGGTTTGGATTGGTCATATGAAAGGTGAACTGGATTTTAGAATTGAAATTGAGGGAAATTGGGTTTAAATTGATGGACATTTGAGATGAATTTGGGGAA
>NW_018225571.1:0-241 GCF_001263595.1 Phalaenopsis equestris | reverse complement strand
GAGAGTGAGGGAGTAAGAAAGATAAGATATAGAGAGAAAGAGAGAGTGAGGGAGAGAGAGATTGAGAGGGAGAGCGAAGAGAGGGAAAGATAGATAAAGTGATAGAGTAAGAGCTTGAGAGAGTATGTGATTGTGAGGAAGAGAGTGTGTGATTGTGAGGAAGAGAGAGAACGGATAGAGAGAGTGTGAGTGAGAGAATGGGATAAAAATATATGTTGAACGTTTGAGAGAGAGATAAAGA
>NW_018225570.1:4340-8217 GCF_001263595.1 Phalaenopsis equestris | reverse complement strand
AATATTTTAGGTATAGCTTCATCTTTGAAAGAAAAGATCATTTTACGTTGTTATGACACAGACATTTTCTTATCCCCTGTTAGCGGTGATCCTTCTTGAGGCGGTCGCTGGTTGGATTGACTACTCTGTTTCTGAGCGTACTGTAACAAAGACTAGCAAGGCTCTTCTGCATATATCTTTATCGGCTGCTTTCCTTTATCGATGATCGCTACTACTCCTGATTTCCTTTCGGACACTCTGATCACCTTAGCCTTTTTGTGTGGCTCCATGTGCTTAATTTCCTCTGGAAGATTGCTAACTTTACTGAGTAGCTTCTTGAAGGATTTGATGGTGAGTCCCTTGAGCATGAAAGCTATTGTCCCATGAATGATCTTAAGTAGAGAGGTTCACATTTCATGCTAAGGTTTCTCCACCTCAAAATATAGTCCACCAAAGTTTTGCTAGGCTTTTGTATTTCTATTATGAGCTCCCCAATAGACACATGGTGTTGTGCCCCGGAAAATCTTTTCACAAACAACTGTTCCAACTCATAAAATGTTTTAGCTGACCAGTTGGGCAAGTCGGCGTACCAGTCAAAAGTAATTCCTGGTAAGCTGCTGATGAACTGCTGGAAGAGTAGAGCTTCACTATTTCTCGTGTTGCCACAAGTGGCTCAGAAATGTGCTTTATCTTGTCTGGGATTTCCAGTCCCATCAAATATCTTGAAGTTTGGGGCCACAAAACCCTTGGGGAAAGACACAACATTGAATTCCTTTGGGTAAGGTCTACTATTTAGAACCAATGCACCACCCTTAGATTGGGTGAAGACGTCCCGCACTTGTTCAACTATTTGCTTGAATTCCTTTTCTTGTATAACACATGATGGAAAATCCTTTCTATGTTGCTCATCTTTGTTTGCTGAAGCAATCTCTCTCCTTTCATTTGTGATGTGTATGATTTTCGGCTGATTGATCTCTAGAGAATCCAATTGTGGTGCTTGTGATTTCCCCTGAATGGGGGCCATGAAGATCATGGTTGTAGTCATTTCTTCTATTCCTATTCTTTTCTCCAGCCGAATAACCTGCTCATCCCTTAGGAGGATAACCCTATGCAGTTTATCTACAACGTTCTCTTCGGTGTGGGGTTGAGCCTCGCGTGTAGATGTGGTGGCTCTGGTTTCAATTACATGGGCATCCATGAAAATTTCCTCCAAGTAATCATTGTAATCATAATTTTCATCATCCCTATCGATGGAAACTCCGTGTTCTCGAGCTAACTTGGAAATCTCGATCCTTATTTTCTTAACTTTCTCTTCAATTATTGATTCCTTGATCACTTTAAGATTTGGAGGACCCTGATGGACATCCTCTATTTTCTCCTCCATCTTGCTGGCTATTGTTGTGACGATGTCAGATATTTCAGACCCTGGTTTCATTTTCTATTTTTGTTCCGCGGGCTCACCGGACTGTATCGGTGCAACGACCTCGGGTACCCATACCTTTTTCTTTTTTGGCGATGATATCTCAGGACGGAGTGTCTTAGTAGAAGCATCAGTATGTCGGGGGAAAGTATGCTCCCCGTGGTGTAGACCGGCTAAAGTGCCAAGTAATCGTCTTGTCTTTGCCTTTGGGATTGTAGAAATGTTTCCACAATTAGTGACGGGTAAGATTTTCGGACCCGGTCCCAACTTAACCGGTCAACGACCTGCAATCCTCATGGCGGTATAATCAATAGTAATTACTGTGGTATCAACTCTATTCCCTAAAAGGAACCAAATGGGGATGCAAGTAGGTGGCACTCTAGTTGTCTTGTGAGACTGTTTGGCGGACTTGACATCCTTCAAAATTTCCTTCTTCATGCGAGGGGAAATTGCATGTCCCACTCATTTAATTAACTTGCTAACTGAACATCCTTCTTTGGTAGCTAGCCTTTTAAAAACTGCACTAAGTCGGGTGATAGGAGTGAACTTCTTTCCCTCCTCATCATGTCCATGAAGTGGTGGTAATGCGGCGGCGATTTTCCGGATACTCTCGTATCCATCGGTATTCATCAGAGACTGGAATCTACTCCCTCGTAGGAGTGGATAAATTTTCGGTTACACTTCTTCAACTTGATGTGGCTCCTCCTCAATGAGTGTCTCCTTGTGAGCTTGAGCTTTGATAGCCCTCTGAACCCTTCTATTGCGGTTCCTTTTTTGAGTTTGGGTCAGTGGTACAATCCTCAAACTTGATCCGATTTCCAACACGGGTGGTGGGACAGTTAATCCTTCAATCGGATCCTCAATAATCATTACTTCTCTCCCTATAGCAGCAGAGCGATAGTAGGTTTGGAGGGTGTCGTGACCGCAGTAATTTTGGCCTTCTTGCAGGCAGGAAAGTCCATAAGGTAGTTCAGGTTGAATTCTGCAGATGGTTCTTGTATTTCCGGTGCAAAAATCTTCATCACTACAAACGGTGCTTTCCCGAGGATGACCTCTATATCTTCAAATTTGGCTCCAAAATTGATGGTAGGAGCAAGATTACGGGCTTCGTACGGGCTGCGTGGCTTGGTGGCAGGTTGTAGGAAAAGGTCAACGTTGGGTAGGCCACTGCAGAAGGCTTGAAAACAGAAAGTTTCAGGGTTAGCTATATGGCTAAAAACCTCGTAATTTTTAGTGCAAGCACTGAAAGTAGAGGTTGATCTGTAGATCGGACGGGTCTTAATTTATGGGTATTTTAAAATTTTGTTTAAAAAAAATCAAGAGGTGTAAAATTTAATTAATATAAGAAAATTTCAAAGTGCGTGCAGCACAATACGATTTTCAAAGTAGCAAATCAAATTTGGAAGGGAGATGTAAAGTATTTTAGGACCCATTTAGTTGCAGACAATGCCCAGGCAAAACTAGTCCACCGACACACCTATTGGGGGTCCGACCCCACATGAAAATTTAAAGAGTCCTTAACGGCCTTCTGAACCCCTATGTTCAAATATGGTTCAACAGCTAGCCCTGAAGTCCAAGGAGTTAGCTGTACTTTCCCAAGTCAGAAATGGGAAAAGTATGTCGACAGAAGAAGGGTAATTTAGTCTAATATGGACATAGACATATTACTGATGTGTGAAGATAATATTTCTTGATTTGTATGGAGAGAAATGCTTGTCGTATGGAGAGAAATGCTTGATGGAGAGAAATGCTTGTCCCCAGTGGAGTTGCCAGAAGCTGTCGGCACTATTTTTGGTTGGAGAGTTGCCCGTAAGAAGCTGTAGGTCCCCAGAATCGAAATCCTGTAGCCCACTTCAAAAGGATGTTTTAATTTACGTATATATTTAGTTTTAGAAAAATATGAAATCTAGTTGACCCCATAGTTTTTTATAGTATAAATGAAAGAGCGCTATACCTCAAATCCTATATCCATCCCGAAGGATAAACACAAGACTTGAGGATGAGGCTCGATCAAATAAACTAAGGAACATATGACGCCCGTTTGGTCTGCGAAACCTTTATATTTGCCGACATGTTCCTCTATTTAACATAAAGAATTAAATAGGGTTTATATTAAGCTAGGTTTGAGAAAAGCTTCCTATAAGGGCAAGCCCCTATAGTTAATTACATCTTAAATGACCAAAGTCACTTAAGAAAACTCTCGATAAAAATCAGAAAATACTATCTTTAAAGAATTTCAAAGGGTAGGACTTTTCAAATCGGACTTCATAAGCTATAGGATGACGAAATCTGGAAACATTTTGTTGTAGATCCCAAAGGAGGAAGAGCTATGGGATGTCATGGACCCAGAGGACAACCTCGGTGACTTCTTAAGCTATCCTAATGTTTGACTTTAGTTTTGAGAAGAAATATTTATGTGTTTCATCTTACTAATTTTATTAGTTAGGGCTTACATTCGTGTGAAACGATCACACAAAT
>NW_018225570.1:3059-4221 GCF_001263595.1 Phalaenopsis equestris | reverse complement strand
CTTTAAATTTTAGGAGGGCATGCTAAAGTTGTTTAGAGCGACACCGGTTAGGATCCTACGATTCCCGCATTCCGGAAACACTATTTTCTTTCAAATTTACTTAGCCTAAACGAGTTATGAAACCCATTTAAACTAGGGAGATCTCGTTAGCAATTGTGGGTTGCCTCCTTTGAGGGACTCTCTTAAATTCAAAAGGATGTTTAAGTTTAATGAAATTTCAAAGGATTTATGGCTACCTTTGAAACAATTTTTTTTTAGGTTTCGAAAATTTGGATTAATTTTTCAAAAGTTGTTTTGTTTTTTGCAAATAAATTAAAGTGCACAACTATGAAGTTATGATATTTTACGAAAAGTAAAATGCCAAAATTTTTTTAACACTATAAAAGAGTACCTGTCATCTTCTCGGCATTATAGCTGAAATGTTAGTCTTTTGCATCATTTATGTATTTTTGCAGGGGACAAAGTAAGATATGCAAGTTTTCAGCTATTGAAGGTATGACTAACAAACCCCAAGTTATGACATATTGAATCCCAATAGATCTTAATGGATGATTCTAGAACAAGATATAACAAGTTCAGTTTGTCCTTCAAAATATTCATGAGTAATCTTGGTGGGTCCTTAGGAGTTTAATTAAGGATGATGTTGCCAAGTAAAATATATTAAGTTTAGTAGATCTAGAGAAAGAAGCAGGTATGTGCAACTCTCTCGCTGCCTGGTGAGAAATACCGAGTTCTTTTAAACTAATTTTGTTGCTTAATAATTCATCATATAAACACCTTAATTTTCAATGAATATTGATGTATCAAATATCCCTGAGAGTAAGGAAATTATCATTTGTAATTGAATTTTGAAGATTAAGTGGGTGAAGACCCTTAAGGAGGCAAGTTAGTGTTATTGGAAAACTTAGCCAAATTTTGGTCGTAATTAGGCTTGTAGTTTTTGAATGACATCTTAGTTTTAATTTATATTTACTCTTCTAATCCTCATTTAAATAAAACTTGATTTAGCCTAAGTCACTAATAAGCCCTTAAGACTTAGGTGAGTGTCTTAATTAGTTTTGAAAAGGTTAAGCTTTAGGTAGTCATGATTCATGATTTGAGTTTTATTTGAAAATCAAAATAGGGGTATTAAATTGATTAATTATTAACTTCAAAAGTCATA
>NW_018225570.1:0-3039 GCF_001263595.1 Phalaenopsis equestris | reverse complement strand
ATTTTAATAAACTTCAAAATTTTAATAATTTAGAATTTTATTAACATGAGATTGGTTTCTACCAATTAATTCCATATATTTCAATCATCTGAATGTGTTAATTAAGATCAAAGATTGCCCATTTTCCCTTCTTAAATTAAGCCTAAATGTTGATTAAGACTAAATTTCCAAAATTATACCATTGCCCCTGAGGCTCTATCACTTCATAATTCATCAAATTTAATTCAAATGATTTTGAAATTTTTATCCTACCTCACTCATGAGTCAATTAAGAGATCAGAGGAGAAAATGTGATTTTTAAAAATTTAATTTATATAATTATTTTCATGTAAAAAAAAGATTTTTCAGAGAAAATTTCTAACTTGACCAAAGTAAATCCTAAACCCTTGAAATTTTTATTGGAGGTAGAACTAGACTAAAGAAGCCTTTGGACCAAATTTCATGGTTTTTTGAATTCTATTTGAGTTTTAAGAATTATTTTAAGTTCTTGGGTATTTATTAAATATAAAAATTTTAAATTGAGAAAATTAAATTTTATATTTTTGAAAAATCTCCCTGAGGTCAAAGAACTCAGAGAAAAAAATTTTATATTTTTTTGAGTTTTATTTGATTTATTGGAATTATTCTTAGTAAAAACCCATTTTAGCCTTTTCAAATTATTTTTAAGCTTTGAAATTCAGTTTCTTTATTTAAAAAATCAGGAAAAATATTCTAATTATTGCTAAGTTCTTAAGAAGCAATTTAGAACATTTCCATGAAGTTTTTATTTTAAACTCCATTTTTTTTAGAAAACTCCCATAATTACAGAGCACTCAAAAAAATAAGTTTTATAAATTTCTTAGTTATATTTTGATTTTTTTAAAAATCATTTAATTGCTAAAATGATCTTTATCTTTAAAAATTAGCTTAAGTTACCAAATGAACTTAAAGTGCTTTAAAATTTTTATGGTGAGTTTTCTGGATCCTAATGAATAGTGGAGATCAAAAATAAAATCATTTTTTTGTTTGTATTTTCCAAAACTAATTATCTTAGTGATTTAGGTTTTTTAAAGATTAAGTGTAATTTGAATGACTTGGCTCATGGGAAATTTTTCTAAAGGCTCTCTGGTCATCATAAACCTTCCAAAATTTTCTTAAAATTTTCTAAGCATCATGCTAATATTTTCTTGGATTTATCTAAGCAAAATGCTAATTTCCATGATTATTTTAAGCAAATAATGCTCATAAACTTGAAAAATATGACTCTTTGCCTAGGAACCTCCTCTGACTTTGGAAAAAATAGGGAATGTTTCTTAAGATAGAGGCAACAACATGCTAAAATTTCAATCCATAATGTGATTACTACATGTATGAAGAATCAAAACATCCAAATAAGTATTTAATTAATTAAAAATAAAATATGCATCAAATGGACTACAAATCATTTTCACTGTGTTCTCCTTTATTAACTGAGCAAGAGAGTATTTTATTTTTTTTTATGATTTTTCTACACCAAGATATGAATTTTTAAAATTAGGGATCATTTTTTGATTTTTTTAAATCCCTATTCATCTATTCAAACGCGCGGCGCCACATCAAGCTTCTTTCACTGTTGTGAAGGTGTGGGTGAAGTTAATTTGAGTTTGGTAGATTGTGGAAGTGTATTGGGCTCTGTTCTGATTTTCGGCAAGATTTCAAGCTCAAAATTGAACTCTGGTAGTGGAAATTGGTGAGGGAAGATAGTTGGAATGCACTGAGGGGATCTTAGGGAAGCTCTGTGGTCAGTTTAGGGAGGTCTCTCTAAGAAATTTTCAGCACACCCTTTCCATGGCAGTGGGTGGTCTTTTTTATAAAAATGGCTAAGGGGTGGCTGTCATGGCTAATTAGTGGGTGCATTGAGCTGCTTAGTTGGAGGGCAGAGGAGCTCTACAATTTAATTTGGCTGAGCTGGCCTCTAGGTTTGATTTTGGAGAAGTTCCATGGGGGTGGCTCTCAGTTTTGAGCTTCTCCAATGACTAGGTTGGCTGGCCATGGCAGGGGGAGGTGGCTAGAAGCTCAGGTGGCTAGGTGCTCAGGGCATCCAAGGGAATCTGTCAAAGCAATTTAATGCAATAAGGTTTAGTTTTTGTAAATTTTGGTAAGGGTAGCATAAGCATGTGTATTTTTGGAAAAATAAGATCCCTTAATTTGGGGGAATTTTGGTCCATGGCTCATCTAGCTTGGGTTAGATGGGTTTTAGCTCAGTCTTAGGGTCTAATCAACAACTGAGGTGGAGTTAATTTGATTGCTTTAAGGTGGTTTGGTCATGTTTAATACATGGCTTCAATGTGAGTTGAAGTGATCAAAGCTTGGGTTTAGGCTAGGTTAACCCTGTCCATTGACCCAATTGATTGATCAACATTATGTAGATGATTGTTTTGAAGATTTTTGGTGAAGGGTTGAAGTGATCTTGAGTTCAATTGGTAGCTCAATTTGAGGGATTTTTGAAATTTGGCCAATTTGGGCATGTTAGGCTAGACATGGGTCTAGGTTGGGCTAGCCATGGTCTAAGTACAAATTTAATAGTTCAAAGGATCAATGAATATGTTTTGAAAATTTTTCATGAAGGGATGGAGTGGAAATATTGGGGTTAAGGCCCTCAATTTGGTGAGATTTTGAGACATGGTCAATTTGGAGTAAATTTGAGGCTTTTTGGACTTAGGTTGAAATCAAATGAAATTGAGGCCTCACCAAGGACAATTGAACATCAAGTTTGGTGTATGGGGATTCTATGAAGGTTTTTCAACATAAATTGTGACAAATTGAGTGGGCTATGAGTTCAATTTTTTGGAACCAAGTCATGGGACCAAAGTTGGGGTTTTGACCAAAATCAAAATTGGGTTCAAATGATGGATTAATTAAGCTTAAATTTGGTTTAGATTGGTCACATCAAGGGTTAATTTAGGTTTATAATTTAAATTAGGGTAAATTGAGACCAATTTGATAGACGTTTGGAGTGATTTGGGGAAAATATGGGCCTTTGAATGGCAATTTGGGGGTTTTGATCAAAGATGGTTAAAT
>NW_018225569.1:0-857 GCF_001263595.1 Phalaenopsis equestris | reverse complement strand
GAACCTTTTTCAGGTTCTTTCAAATACTCCTTTGGAATTGTTATATTATCTTCCATGAGGTTCTTCTCGAGCTAGTCCTTAAAGACGAAACACTTGTCTATAGTGTGCCCAAGCAACCGGTGTTATGGACAATAATTTGGTTCATTCGTCTTATCCGCCTCTTTGGGTTTCTTTGGATCCGGTAGTTTGGATTCTGGCTTCTCCATCAAGCTTTTGAATATTTTTGGTACGACCTCATCCTTGAAGGAATACACAACTTTTTGTCGCTCTAACAGGGATATTCTTTTACCTGCTGTTCAAGGTGATCCCTCCTGAGGCGGCCGTTGGTTGGATTGACTGCTCTGTTTCTGAGAGTACTGCGAAATGAAGACTGGCGATGCTCTTCTACATATATCTTTATCGGCTGCTTTCCTTTGTCGACAGTTGTGGTTACCCCTGATTTCTTTTCGAACACTCTGGGCAATTTTGCCTTTTTATGTTTTCTTCTTGAAGACTATTGGCTTTACTGAGTAGCTTCTCGAGGGATTTGATGGTGAGTCCCTTAAGCATGAAAGCTACTGTCCCATCAATGCTTTTGAGCCAAATCTCAATTGCTTGATGTTCCTGTAACTGAGGTTCACATTTCATGCTAAGGTTTCTCCACCTCAAAATATAGTCTGCCAAGGTTTCACCAGGCTTCTGCTTCTCCATCATGAACTCTCCAATAGACACATGGTGTTGTGCCCGACAAATCTTTTCACAAATAACTGTTCCAGCTCAGAAAATGTTTTAACTGACCCGTTGGGCAAGTCAGCGTACCAGTCGAAAGCAATCACTGATAAATTACTGACGAACTACTGGCAGAGTAGAGCTTCATT
>NW_018225568.1:8783-10913 GCF_001263595.1 Phalaenopsis equestris | reverse complement strand
GCTTCTATACCTCTAATTGTTGCTTGGTTCATATGTATGGAGAGAAACAAGGCTAAATTTAATGATTGCATACCAAAAATAGAAAGATTGTCAAAAACAGCCTGATGATAAAATTCAAAAGATTTCGTAATATTTCCAACTCATACTCTTTAGGATAGCCGGACCATATTAAAGTCTATAGGGTTTATTGGAAACCTCCATAACATTATACTGTTAAGATAAATACAGATGGAAGCTTCAATAAATCAGGAGCAGGTGTGGGGGGTATCTACAAAAATCACCTTGGAAAATGCTTACTGCACTTTTATACTTCCGTTATGGCTGTTGATTCCTTGAAACAAAACTAATTTATGTCTATTGGGCCCTTAATATTGCCAAAATGACTAGCTGGTATAATTTATGATTAGAAGTGGATTGTACAATAATGATTAATATGTTGAACTATGAGGAGCATGTCCCCTGACATCTTACATATTGGATAAAAAAAATCAGTGATCCAACCTCACAGCTTAAGGTAATCTACACTTTCATATATAGGGAAGGGAACCAACCTACCAATTGGCTTGCAAAACAAGGTTATAACTCAAAGGATTTCTCAGTTGTTATATCCCCTCCCCCTACCCTTCAGTTTTTATTGTAGGGAGATATGCTAGAGGTCCCACATTTTAGAATTGCAAATCAAGATTAATGGAGACAGTTTTGCATCATTTGATGTTCCTTTTCCTCCTCTTTTCTAGTGTTGCTCTCCCTATGTTTATTGGGGGTTTTTTTAAGCTACTTCTTAGCTTTACATTGCTGCCCCAAAGGGAAAATTGTTATTTTGTTTATTTTAGGAGGACTGTTGATTCCTGTATTGAATCAACATGTTATCCAGCTGATCTTGGTTTTGTAACCTTCTCATTAGTCTAACATGTAGGGAGACACTAGAATCTCCATAAACCATATATATATATATATATATATATATGAGAAGATGGTGGTAGCTGGACCTAGCTTTGCTCTGCTAGGGTTTTGGCAGTAATGGATCTTCTTGGAGGCACTGTGGAGCTGGGTGGAGGAGCGAGTTTCTTCTTCAAGGAGTTTTGTTGGTCTAGAAGGCTGTTTGGGTTTTTCCCGGGAAGCTCTCTTTTGATGTTTTGTTACTATTCCACTGTTTGCTAGAGCAGCTTGCTGTTTTGCTTCACTAGCTTGGTGGACTTATTTCGACACTGAGCTAGCTTTGGCAATCTTGACTGTTTGTTGGTTTTCTTGCTTCAATCTATTTTTGAACTTTGGGGTTTCTTCTACTTTTATTTCTCCTTTACTGAGTTCTGGCTCTCTCGCTAGTTGATTTTTTCTAACTCGTGATTTCTCTATTATTCTATTGAGTGCTTTCAATGGCCTATCCCATTGGTGTTGAAACCAATGCCCAATGGACTATAAGGATACTTTTGCTGAAGTTGTTGTAAGTGGTTTTGAAGTGCCTAAATCCTTTGATCATTTGGTATTTCCAAAAAATCTTCATGATGCTACTGTAGGGAGGCGAGTTTACCCTTTTGTCAATCCCTTTGGGATGAAGGAAGGGGAACCTACCATTATTTTCTCTTCATAAGAAATTCATGATCTCAATGAAACTATCAAGTTTAATTTAATAGGCAAATTTCAATAAGGCCATCCAAATATGGACCTGGTAAGGAAGTATTTTGAGGATTTGAAACTTACAAGCTCTTGGAGGCTGGGGTTATTAGATGACAGACACCTGTTAATCTCTTTATTCAATGAAGAAGACTATGCAAGAGTATTTGCTAAACAGACCTTGATCATTAATGGAGTTCCTATGAAATTGATGAAGTGGACACTTGGGTTTGATCAGATTAAGGAACCTCCAATTATTCCAATGTGGTTCAAATTCCCTAACATTCCCATTCAATATTATCATCAAAATGTTCTCTTTAGCATCAGTAGAGTACTTGGTTGTCCTATGAAAATTGATGCTCCTACTTATAATATGGCAAGACCAGCTGGTGCTAGAGTCCTGGTGGAAAGGGACATTACATTACTAGATATTGAAAGGGTAAGGATTGGAATAGAAGAAGAAGGTTTCTGGCAGGAGATTGTGGTGGAGCAAAAACCTATATATTGTCAGCATTG
>NW_018225568.1:4166-7618 GCF_001263595.1 Phalaenopsis equestris | reverse complement strand
ATTTCAAAATATGTGGACTCTACATCCTCAATTTGTTGAGGAAGTTGATAAGGTTTGGAGGTCTGATGGGGAGATTAATCCGTGGAATAATCTATGGAAACTCCAAAACAAGGTGGCAACACATCTACAGCAGTGGAATTGGAATACTATTGGAAATATACATTAGAACCTGCTTAATGCTCAAAATAAAGTTCTAAATATGGAAAAGGTATTTCAAAGGGGATTAAATTCTGAAGTTGACCTTCATAAAGCTAATGAAGAACTTCTGATGCAGATTAGCTATCTGAAAGATTTTTGAAGAAGAAGGCTCCTGTCACCAAATTCATTGAGGGAGATATAAACTCTAGCTATTACCATGCTTGTATTAACTTCATAAGGAAAAACAATATGATTCTTTCTTCCACTGATTCTACTGGCCATTACTTGTCTGATGCTGATGCTATTGCCTAGGATGCTATCAATTTCCTGATTGTTAAGAGTATGTCCATAGTTTGGAACTAAATTACATTCCCTTGGAAGGAGAAATTAAAGCTGCTCTGGACTCTATTGATGACCAAAAGGTGGCTGGACCTGATGGCTTCACTGCTAACTTTTATAAGGCTACTTGGCATGTCATCTGTGAGGAGTTTATTGCTGCAGTGCAAAACTTCTTTAAAGGAATTGATCCCCCTAGGTACTTCACTGCTTCCACTATAACTTTGATACCCCAAAATTGCAGCAGGATAGCTTGGGGTGGTTTCAGACTTATCAGCCTAACTAATGTTATTTCTAAAGTTATCAGCAAGATAATTGTCACCAGGCTTCAACCTCATCTTCAGCAGCTTATCAGTAATAATCAGGTGGCTTTTGTGAAAGGAAGGCAAATCATTGACAACTTTTACTAGGCTCAAGAGCTGTTGCTGGATCTTGATAGCAAATGTAGAGGCAGCAATCTCATTCTCAAATTGGACATCCAAAAGGCATATGATACAATTAACTGGGATTTTATCTTGGATACTTTAACTGCTAGGGGTTTCTCAGGGGCTTTTATCAATCTGATCAGAAGATGGCTTAATTGCAATAACTCTATCTTAATTAATGGCAAGAGCCAAAGTTTCTTCACTAAATATAAAAGGAGACCCTTTGTCCCCCACGATCTTTATTCTTTCAATGGATTATCTTTCAAGGCTCCTAAATCAAATGTTTGTCTCTTCTCTCTATTTGGCCTATCAGCACAGATCAAATATTGGTGTGAGTCACCTGTCCTATGCAGATGATATTATTATTTTCTCAAAGACTACAAAGACTGCTGTGAAGTCCCTTTATGAAGGACTCAAACACTTTTAAAGAACATCTGGTATGAATCTTAACAAACAAAAATGTCAAATTTTTACTAGCTCACAAGTTCTTCCACAGATTAAGCAATGGATTGCCCATCACACTGGTTTTAGCCTGGCTTCTTTACCAATCAATTATCATGGAGTCCAATTAACTACAGGGAGAACCAAGCAAACTCAATTTAATGGAGTTATTGATCATATTCAGAAACAGCTTCAATGTTGGACCAATTCCTTCCTCTCAACTGGAGGTAGGACCACTCTCCTTAAAAGCATCTTAACCACCGTCACTTCCTATGCTCTTCAAATGTTCATAATGAAGTAAGGGACTCAAATTCTACTCGGCAAAATTTTTAATAAATTCTTGTGGGCTGGACAGAAGAAACAGTTTCATTAGTTAGCTTGGCAAAAACTTTGTAAGCCTCTATCTGCAAGCGGTTTGGGATTTAAAGATTTTTTGCAACTAAGTTTTATAAATCTTTGCAAACTGTGGATTAAGTTTAGAGCCTAAGACAGTCTATGGGCACTGTTTATGAAAGGGAAGTACTGCAGAGCATTACATCCTAACCTAGCTAAGAAGAAATTTGGTGATTCCAAGCTTTGGACTAAATTGATGGAGGTCAGAACAAAAGCTGAAGTTTTATTTATTTGGGAGCTTGGAGAAGGGAAAATCAATTTCCGATTAGATAAATGGACTTGGAATGGGGAGAAGTTGTCATGTTCCAACTCCATTCCCAATTATCAGACTAAGGTGAAGGAATTTTGGACTGATAATCAATGGAATTGCAACCTGCTGTCTACCATCTTAAATGAAGAGCAGATGTATTGGGTAAAGAATACAACTTTCAATTCTGCACAAAAAGATAAAATCATTAGTAGACAAGCTCCCTCACAAAAGCTTTCAGCATACATTTTTTAGCAAATCTATCAGTGGAAGCCTGTCTTGTGGGGGAAAACTATTTGGGAAAAGTGGTTAACACCTTCTATGTCTCTTTTTTGCTGGAGGCTTTGACAATCTTTATTATCTAGTGATGATATTCTGAAGATGAAAGGGCTCAGGGGACCTTCATGTTGCTGCCTGTGTAATGATGAAGAAGAAAGTTTAGACCATTTGTTTTTCTCTTGCAAGTTCTCCCAAAGAATTTGGACTGAGTTGTTGATTCAGCTCAACATTGATACTCTAAAAGTCAGTTGGGACAAATTTCTATGGTGTTGGAAGGACTGGCTGGAAGCTAATTTGATAATCATTGCCTGGTTCATCTGGATATGTAGAAACCAAGCAAAGTTTGACAACATCAAAGCTATGGAAAAGTCTGTGATTTTTAATAGTACTTCCTATCTGCAAAAAAGTATTAAATACCAGAAATTTCCCAATGTTTTAAACAATTGAGTGCCGGATGAGACAGCCAAGCAGATTTGTAAGCCAACTTTGGTCCTTTTGATCCCTCCTCTTGGGTGGCCGAAGGTCAATACCGATGGTAATTTCTCTAGGGATTCTTCTGGTGTTGGAGGTATTGTTAGAAACTCTCAAGGAAAGTGTATTATTTAGTTCTCCTCTCCATATTGGGCTTATGATGCACTAGAAACAGAGATGAAAGCCATTTAATGGGCTATTTACCTTGCCCATCGATGCAACATCACAAATTTGGTGGTAGAATCTGATTCCAGCATGTGTATCAGAATACTTAAACAAGAAGAGGTTCCCCCCTGAAATATTATCAAATGAATTAATAAAATTAAATGTATTTTGAACAATGTTAAAGTTAAATTCCAACACATCCTTAGAGAAGGAAACAATCCAACACATTGTTTGGCAGTAATGGGGAGGAACACAGAATTGATTTAAGTGGGCACTGTACCTCCAGCTCAACTAGCTCTCCTTCCACATGCGGACAATTTGTCCATTCCTTATCTTCATTGTAGGGATTGATCTATATATATATATATATACACACACACACCTACACTTTATTTTGTTAGCTGATATCTATATATTTACAATGTAGAGTGTGTTGGTTTGTTTTGGGTGGTCTGCCCATTATATTTTGTAACACCCTTTTTATATTAACATGTAAGGAACCATAAGTAGCTCTTTCTTTTATATATATATATATATATATATATATATATATATAT
>NW_018225568.1:0-965 GCF_001263595.1 Phalaenopsis equestris | reverse complement strand
GCAAAATAGTACTGTAATGTGTTTTGGTTTGTTTTAGGAGGAATTCCCATTATTTTTTGTAACTCACTTTCTATATTAACATGTAAGGAGCCATAAGTAGCTCTTTCTTTAATATATATATATATATATATATATATATATTTATATATATTTATATATATATTTAAAAGGAGGATTATACGGCTCCCTACATGTTAAATATAAAAAGTGTTACAAAAGTTACTAAAAGAGGGGGTCCCAAACAAAGGGAGGGAGCCCAATCCTCAAAAGTTTCCAAAGAGTTACAAGTAAAGGAAAAAACAAAAGGAGAAAAAAAAGTGCACCAATTCTCTTTAAGTGGCCTTGGTTTGACTCTGAGGTGGGGGATCTTCAGCTTGTCACCATGAAGTAGGAGGGCAAGGGGGTAGGAGGTGTTGTATCAACAAAAATAGAGTTGGCAAAGGTTCCTTGTCTGGCAAGCCAGTTAGCTGGTTGATTACCTCCTCTGTAAATGAAGGAGATATGGATTGTAAGACTTTTTTAGAGATTGCCATTTTTTTTCTTCCATTACATATGGTGCCATGAGGATGGCTTATCAGGGCTCAGCAAAGAGATAAGCTGTAAAGAGTCAACCTCAATCCAAACTTTCTGCCAAGTTGCCTTTTTTGCAAAAGTAAGGGCCCAGTAGATAGCAATAAGCTCAGCTTCAAGAGGATCATTTGCCACAGTGGGAGGATGGAAGAAAAGTAGACAATTACTGGAGGAATTTCTGAAAACCCCTCCCACCCCTGCACCCCATTTAGAGAAGCTGCCATCTGTGTTTATTTTCTTAGTTAGAGTATCAGGAGGGTTCCATGTGACTGTCTCAATTATGTTCTGATTGATAGAGTTACTGGTCTTAGCCATATTTAAGCTAGGACAGTTCTTAGGCTGAGTAATTTTGTTTAGATTGGCAACACAGTTTCTGGTTACCTTGTTGTGTTGGA
>NW_018225567.1:0-931 GCF_001263595.1 Phalaenopsis equestris | reverse complement strand
CAGCCACCAACCGATGGTTAGGCTTGATATTTATCTCATGGGTAAAAGTTTTTTTCTTAATTTTTAAAGGGATAAGGAGAAGGTTAAATCAAAGTACCTGCTATACCACATGTCAATACTTTATCGTGAAATTTTTACAGCTCATTATAAGCTTTAACCATGACCCAACCCTTGGTTAACCACTTTAACCCAAGCTAAAGCCCAAATCTGTGAGTGTGAGCCCCCACAAGACCAATACCGAAATTCATGCCAAGAAGCTACCTCAGCCCAAATTGAGCTGAGAGCTCCGTTGCTTAACATCTAAGCAGTGGGCTAACCGCTACCCCCACAATTGGCCAGCCAAGCTTCCCCTTCGCCAATTTCTATAAAATGCCCCCCAAGGCCATGAAGAAGATGGTAAGAAGGTATAACTTCAAATAACTTGGTATAAAATTTTCACCAAGGCCTCCCAAACTCCTCAGAGAACTTCTCTAAGAGTCCCTTAGCACATTACAATTCATTTCCCTCTCCCAATTCCATCATAGAAAGCCAATTTTGAGTATGAATTCCTGCCTGAAACTAGGACAAATTTCAATCCAAACCTACACATCACCAAACTTCAAATAACTTGGCTCTACACCTTCATGACAGTGAAGGAAGCCAAACCCCCATCAATTCCTCCTCTGAAATAGCCTCTACCATAGCTCTCAACCAACACCTAAAATCGGCTGTGGTCAAAATCATATATAGGCCTTACACCAGAGCCGGAGACTTCATCCCTAAGCTTTTTGGGACCCAACGAAGGTGTGAAGAATCTTTGATTGAGGCCAAACCTCTTAGAGCAAAGGTATAACCTCACTCACTCTCCCGAGCCTTTGCGAGTTCTCCATTTATGATGGTATAATTTCATAGTATGATTACCGTATAGATGTGTTCGTCTCTTCAAGACGAA
>NW_018225566.1:0-991 GCF_001263595.1 Phalaenopsis equestris | reverse complement strand
ACACTATTTTGGTTGAAGGAGTTACCTGTAAGAAGGTGTCGGTCACCCGAATCAAAATCACATCGCCAGCTTCATAAGAACATTTAATTTACATATATATAAGATTCAGAAAAACATGAAATCAAACTGACCTCATATTTTTCATAATTTAATTGAAAGAGCATTATATCTCAAACTTTGTATTTATCCCCAATGAATAAATGCAAAACTTGAGAATGAGGCTCGATCAAATAAACTAAGAAATATATGACTTCCATTTGGTTTGTGAAACCATTTTATTTGCCGACAAATTCCCTTACTTAATACGAAGAATTAAATAAGATTTTTTTTAAGCTAGGTTCAGACAAGCTTCCTATAAGGGCAAGCCTCTATAGTTAATTATATCTTAAATGACGGAAGTCATTTAAGAAAATTCTCGAAAAAAATCAAGAAAATATTATCTTCAAATAGGTCAAAAGAATAGGACTTTTGAATCAAATAGGATAAAGAGGTGTGAAAGAGGAATGACTCAAATTTGGAACATTTATTGTAGAATTCAAGGAGAAAGAGCTAGGGGATGTAATAGATCTGGAGGAGAACCTCAGTGAATTCCCAAGCTACCCTATTGTTTGGCTTCAGTTTAGAGGAAAATTACTTAAGTGTTTCATCCTGCCAATTTTATTTTTTAGGGATTACATTCGTGTGAAATGATCACACAAATAGCCTAGAAGATGTGAGGGTTTAAGTCGTGACAGACGAAAATCTCAGAATTCTAAGACGAATTAGGGCTTAGATTGTACAGCTGAGCTGTACAAAGTCCTGAAGATAAGGTGAGGATTTAGGCCTAAAGATCAGGTGGTATGAGAACCTCAACTAAAGATAAAGGCCTATGACACTTTGAGGCTTTTTTTTTGGAAGTTTATAATTGTTGTTGGGATCATAACAAGCCTTTAAACTTGATGTCATGGCAAAAACACATTTTTTTAAGGGTTTAACTCTCCGCTTTTTTAGG
>NW_018225565.1:0-767 GCF_001263595.1 Phalaenopsis equestris | reverse complement strand
TTTGAGAGTTAAGAGTGTTGTAAAAGAAAATAGATACAAAGGAACTTCAAGAGTTTGGTGAAGGATTTGAGATAAGTTTTTATCTTTTATTTTTAAACTACTTTTGGTTTTAATTGAGACTTCTTGTTGGTTTGACGGTGATTTTTACTTTTAAACTAAAGTGTGGTTTTGTTTTCTCCATGGATTTTGAGTAGTTTTCTTTATCTTTCTTCTTAAAATAATAAATAATTAAAGTGTTGGATGGAATTTACGAAGAGTATTAATCTTTAATTTTGGAAGAAGTTGTGATGATTCAATTCTATGTACTTCATTTGCTTCTTTTGGCCTATCCAGATGTAAAAATTTATTGTGAGAACATGTAAGAACTGGGCTGGTATTGTCTCAGTCAACAATTAGAAAGAATCAAATGAGGTTGTATGAATGAGAATGTAATTCATGTGATTTAGTGCAAATAAATAGGAAAATAATCATTGAAGAGTGTAGAGTTAGAGGACTTTAAAGTGACAAGTTAAAGTCCCCAACTTGATTTATTATTTTAGGTTATGATATGAATGTTAGCCCCCAGGTGGAGGGAATCGAGGGAACTCTAAAGTGAGAGCTAGTATCTTCCCTGCCTAGCCGATCTTCAGAACTATTCAAACGTTTAACTAGCCAATGTTCTTTATAGCATCTCTAATAAGGGTAAATAATATAATTGTTTCTATTTGGCACACACAATTTGCATACTTCCACAACAGATTCCTATGCTTATTACTGATTCATGATAA
>NW_018225564.1:0-6014 GCF_001263595.1 Phalaenopsis equestris | reverse complement strand
AGACTGGAGCTTAGAGAACAAGGAACCGAGGTATGTTGTTATATACCGAAAGTCCAGCGAGCGCCACCGTTCCTACAGTCGCCGACTACCGTCGACCACCACTTCCCAGTTGCCATTAGTCGCCCCCTACTCATTGCAAGGAAACCTCTTGCAGAATCACAACGTGCACTATGGAATCCCGACGTACTTTGTGGAGTAACAAATCACCTGATAGATCAACATGTAGTCCTCAACACTATGCAACGACCCACCGTGAAGATGTTGTACTGAAATTCTAGTAATCACTCCCAACTGCATTTACTCCCGACTGTTGTGCAACAAATATTATCCCTCAAGGAACTATGTGGTTTGTTCCTTATATTCGACTCATGTGAGACAAGAACATGTTATGAAAAAAACGACGAAAATAAAGCAAAAAATTAGATCGAGAAAAATTCACCGTAAAAAGGCGACACAAGATTTACGTGGTTCGGCAAATTGCCTACGTCCACGGAGCTGCAGAGGATTTTATTAGCTGAAGAAATCACACCGTCGAGCGCCTCGACGTTTACAAAGATTTAATTTTTCTCCTCTCTTTCTCTCTCTCTCTCATTTATTCTCCTCTCTCCTCTCTTTTTCTTAAGCCACGTAAAAAGGTAAAACAAAGAGCAAAGGAATTCCTTCCCAAAAGCAACAGCAGCCTTTTTGTACCTTCCCCCTTCTTTTATGACAGTCGTAGGAGAGAGTGTATGGGAGTGGTGGTCTTAAAGGAGTTAGCTTTGGCTTTTATAATGTTCAGAAAAAAACGCATAAAGGGAATGCATTAAATGGTCTACGCGGAGACATCCTTCCCGCGATTCCGCGGTTCCGCGGAGAGAGAAAAATGAGAGGCAGGAAACACAGAAAAGTGGGAATCATTATTTAGGAAGTTAATTAATCATATAATTAACACTAATGATTTCCTAATAAAGAGGTGCACTGGGCTCCACATTCTCAACAGAACATGTACATGTACTCACAAATTCATAGTAGATTGTTCTGACTCGACCAAACCCTATTGCTTTTTCTATTTCTAAGTTTTCCACGTACAAACTTTTAGTGTATATACTCGTCACTTTTATTATCTTAGTGCGTGTTGAATTCTCACAATACTGAAATAATAATTCATTATGCTGTCGTCGTGAATTCTCTACCATGTATCAGTTTGGCGTAGTATGTGGAAACTACAATCCCACCATTGAAGGACTTGCAAAACTAATTGAATGGACACCAGTCACATCACTTGCAACAAGGGAGCATCCTGCTCCAACGCTCACTATTCCAAAGGATAGTCATGAAGCCAAGGACGTAAAGCCTCCGCCTCTTCCCATCCTGGAAGATGTTTTCTTATCGGCGAATGTGACTTGGGTCCTTGTTTCGAGGATTGAGTGTGCAAGATGTGAGACAAGTTACAGAGGGATTTCAGGAAAACATCCTTGTAATGCTTTGTGTTCTTCATTGTTCTTATTTGGAGGAGGAATGAAGATCTAGAGTTGCACTTTAGGTGTGTAATTTTTTTGGTTTTTTCATGCTAAATCTTGTACTTTATTTTGCTTTGATTAATATAATGTGGAACCTGCTATTTCAAAGCATATGCAGTAACTAACTCATATTTTCTCCTCAGTTTTTGTGATTAGAAGTCCTACTTAATTTCACTCAACTTGGCCAGTTGTTTTGTTAAAATTTGTTGCGAACTTCGGATTTCAAAAGGAAACATAGTGGAACAACTAGGTTAACCCACATTAACTTAGGGGAACAAAAATATTGCTTCTAGGATAGTGCGTTCGTCAAGGAAAATATTGGATCCTTGGAAAATTAGCATAGTTTTGATTCAAATTTTTGAACCTCTTGGTTATCACCGTTAACTTTGTGACATGAATAACCTTAGGTTTCTAGATTCAAAAAATAGGAGAGAAAACTTCATTTGATAGGACCTCTCACATTAATCTCATAGGATTTAGATTTTGCGAAAAATCGGTTTAGAGGATTTCAAAAATTTATCAAAGCTCGAACATAACAGGTTAGACTTACAACTTGTAAACAAAAACTTTTTTTATTTTAAAATTTTACTTGTTCCTTGTGAGATCGATACAAAGATTCAGTTTCATATGCTACTTGGACGACCGCATACTTACGCTTATAACCTGTGCTTAATAGAATTTCGGTGCACATCAAACATCTATTCTGATGTTTTCTACATTTACTTTACTTATTTTCTATATTTACTATACAAATTTATTTTGCAGGACTTGTGTGAGATGCTGAGCATGATCATTAGACCCAGAAGAACTTCGAGAAGGGAAACATGTTTGTTGTTGTTTACAAGAAGGACCAGAGGCCCTCTAGATATGAGATGATGTTAGAGCTTGGGCCTTTTCTTAGGATGATGTTGATGAAGCAGCAAAACCGAGCCTTAGACTATGGGGGCATGGGTACCTTCTTACACACTGGAGGATCGATCTCTCATACTGATTATAGGAGGATGATAAGATTTCTCTGACGTGCAACATTGATAAATGTAATTATTTTTTATAACCTTTTTAAATGTTATAAAATCACTTAAACAGGAGCCCACCACCTCTGAGTTGCACACCACACACATTAACATCAGACAAATTAATAGTGGGTCGACGATATATTTTACTGTGTCAGCATAAGGTGATTTTTTTTTGTGAAATTTATTAACTATCTTATTTCGGTGTTAATTATCCTTTAAAATCTTATATAGGAAGAGTATTTGTGCCTGAATGATGCTCGGAGTCAGAGCCCATCATGAATTTGTAGCTCTAGTGGTCAATTTGATCATCCAGACTGTGATATGGAGCAAGTTGTTGGGGGAAGAAATAAGGGAGGGTCTACGACCTCGTCACATAAAGATTTCTCTATAAGGTGAAATACTTTGGTTTAGGCCAGTCATCGATTGATGATGAAGTCTCCAAACATGCGGCTGCACTCTCCTAGGAGTTATAGATTAGCTTTTGCTTCTAAGCTATGTGAGATAGATTCCGTGATGAAGCCAACAAAGCAAGCCAAGAATGTCGGGGCAACTATCGAGCAATTGAAACACCAAACACGCCGCAGTGGCAAGTGAACTTTGATCGAGGAGGAGGAGGAATACCACCAGGATGATGAGGTTTTTTTCTTGATGTTAAATCAACAATGGTAAATAATCAACCAAATTAAAAAAATAAATTGTATTATCTTTTTCCAATATTAAATCAACAATGGTAAATAATCAAATGACAAGAACTTCTACATAAATATAATTTATTTAAGATGTTAAAATCATAAGTCTTAGCATAAACTATTCAGTATTTTTTAATACTTTAAGTGTGTAATTTTTTTGGTTTTTTCATGCTAAATCTTGTACTTTATTTTGCTTTGATTAATATAATGTGGAACCTCCTATTTCAAAGCATATGCAGTAACTAACTTATATTTTCTCCTCTGTTTTTTTGATTAAAAGTCCTACTTAATTTTCACTCAACTTGGCCAGTTGTTTTGTTAAAATTTGTTGTGAACTCTGGATTTCAAAAGGAAACATAGTGGAACCACTAGATTAACACAAATTAACTTAGAGGGACAAAAATATTGCTTCTAGGATAGAGCGTTCGTCAAGAAAAATATTGGATCCTTGGAAAATTTGCATAATTTTGATTCAAATTTTCGAACCTCTTTAACCAAAGGCTAAGGAAAAGATATGTTTATGGTCATCATCGTTAACTTTGTGACATGAATAACCTTAGGTTTCTAGAATCCAAAATAGGAAAGAAACCTTCATTTGATAGAACCTCTCACATTAGTCTCTTAGGATTTAGATTTTGCAAAAATTCAATTTAGAGGATTTAAAAAATTCATCAAAGCTCGAACATACCAGATTAGACCTACAACTTATAAACTGGAACTTTTTCTTATTTCAGAATTTTATTTGTTCCTCGTGGGATCGATACAAAGATTCAGTTTCATATGCTACTTGGACGACCGTACACTTACGCTTATAACCTGTGCTTAATAGAATTTCAGTGCACATGAAATATCTATTATGATGTTTTCTACATTTACTTTACTTATTTTCTACTTTTACTTCAGTTGTTTAGGGTTTTTTATTTTGGTTATATCCTACTATTACTTATGTTGCATGCATTTATGTTATTTCTGCTTTTACATCTGTTTTTTTTTTTTACATTTATACAATTTCCTGCTTTAACAGCAATTATTTTCCACTTTTAATTTAATTTTTTTTCATATAATTATTCTAATCAATTTATTTTTGTTTATTTTCAAATTTTCAACCCATAATTTATTATCTAATTAAAACTAAGCAAGTCAAAAGATGACGAGATAATTAATTGTTTATCAACCGATTATCAATGACTAATAATTTATTGGCTAATTAGTCAAAAGCATTTAACAGCTAAACAATTCAACCGACGATGCATTTTTCTAAATCATGATCTGGCTCACACATTGTAGTCAAGATTCAGTCGAAAATCTATCTTATCGACTAAAAAAAACCTGATTATCAACTAATTTGTCAATCGATAATCAATGAGTTTCCTGTAGTTATTTCAAGCATAGGTTTAAAGCATTACAAATATAAATATGAAAGTTTGTGTGGGACATAAAATGCATAAAAATCATGTGCTATGTACGTAAATTTCCCTTAATTTTACTTTATTTTTGGTCATTTACATACGTATCAAGCAATTCTTATGTATTTATATATCTTACACTTAAACTTTACCTTTTACAATTATATCACCCAAAATTTTCATATAATATAAAAATATCATTATTTTAAATAAAAATAATGGAATGCATATGACATATCTACATACCACAACATGTATCTGTCCAACCCATATGTGTTAATTCAAGTCAGATAGAATCGAACCCGGAATCGATGGGACTTACATCAAAACTATCAAACAACAGACCATCAATTGCACATGTGCGTGTGTCTTAAAATTTAATTAGATATATAAATACTTTGAAGTTAAGTGGTACTTATTCTTCCTCATCTTTTTCATACTGATTTGTCATGTTGAGTTTTGGATAGCTTTATTCCTATTTTCCACATTCAAAATGCAATTTTAGTCAAAGTTATATTTTTACAAATTAGTTAAATTAGAAAAACATACCTCTCATTGAATGCATAATTTTAAAAATGCTTATTTTTATATCAGTAAATGTTCACTTTTTTTTTTATAAAATTTAAATTAAATCAATTACGAAAGGAAAAGTACAATTGGGAAATATTTTCCACATTCAAAATGGAATTTTATTCAAAGTTATAGTTTTGCAAATTAGTAATTCTTTTTGCTCAGTCCAGTTAAATTATAAAAACATAACCCTCATTGAATGCATAATTTTAAAAATGCTTATTTTTACAACATTAAATGTTCACTTTTTTTGTTAAAATTGAAAATTTAAATTAATAATATTTGATAAATTTGATTCAATCATTAATTTAATAACAAATTAATACTTTGGTTCACCAAAATTTTAGTTCAATTCAAAACATAATATGATTATCTTTATTTTATAGGTTTCAAAACTAAAATAAATTTATTCATTGAATATGTAAATCAAAATGATCAAATCTATTAAATGTGCCATAATAAAATATTTATCTCAATCAGGTTGGATGCTGAACCCAAACCTCGAAAAAATATTACGTCTGAAGTTCAAGCGTGAGCTACGTCCGGACAACGGAAGTGATACAATGAAGGTTCGTGCTCCCGCTCCGCCCTATTGTATCACGTCCATTGCCCGGATCCAGCTCTGCATCCGGACTTCAAATAAATTAATAACACAGAAAAATTTTAAAGCCTGATGCGTGCTAGAAAATTCACGGCGGTAGAGTGCAGGCGGGAAAGGGTTACTAGCTTTCCACGTTATGACGCCGACTGATGACGTCCAGTAAACGGTGGTTGACGGAGGTGAGCGATGGCTAACAATAGTCGGTGACGGTCTGTGGTAGTTGACAGAGTTCA
>NW_018225563.1:0-205 GCF_001263595.1 Phalaenopsis equestris | reverse complement strand
ATGTAGAACATTGCAACGTGGACATTCTACAAATGCTCCTGCAGACTGTCCTTGTTCAAGTGTTGTGGAATGACAAGTAGAACAAACCGAACTGGCATCGGAGTGAACCCATACTGGTGATGGTTCGGGAAGCTGACTCGATTGTACTTCCTCTTCTGTCAATGGTAGATTATCAGAAGACTCCTTCATGTTGACATTATTCATG
>NW_018225562.1:8672-9348 GCF_001263595.1 Phalaenopsis equestris | reverse complement strand
TGATGAAGACATGTTTTGCTGTTGATTATGGCCACGCGCTGCCCTCCATGCTAGCTCCAAGCTTCTCGCCATGACGAGTTTAAGTTTTCTAATGTAATAGGTCATGATGTCAAATCAAATGACCCTATGGTTAAAGTTCTTCAAATGTTATGGGGCATACTAAAGTTCGGGCTCCCTCGTTCCAGTAACACTATTTTATATTGTATTCACTTAGTCCAAATAAAATTACTAAACTAAATTTAATGGGTTTCATACTTTCATTTAGACTATGGGAAGTCTCGTTAGCAACAGTAGGTTACCTCCTCTGAGGGATTCCCGATCATCCAATAGCGGCGTCTTAATTTAGTTGCATTTGTTGTTTGTGATGTTTGTGATTAAATTTTGAGTTGTCTTTTATTTTAGATTTTTTGGTGGTAAATTTTTTCTTGGTTCATTTTAGTTTTGGTTTTGGTTTGGTGGCTATCCTAGCAGTTCTGGTTTTCATGCAGGGTGCATCGTTGTTTAATATGCAAGTTTTATAAGCATGAAAGTATAGTGTGGAAAGTAAAAGAGAAAATGGTACTGTAAACTGTAAAAGTGTACCTGGTGAGTCTTCTCGTTCCACCACTTGAAAGGTCATTACTTACAAGATATGTAGACTATTGCAAGAAAGTTTAAGTTGTAAGAGTAGATGAAT